>NC_060273.1:62141285-62388612 GCF_021613505.1 Equus quagga | reverse complement strand
CCCCCCCAATCAGGAGAGGCTGTCTTTGGGTGTGTGTTCAGAGGTGAGGGAAGAAAGAGAAACCGAATAGCAGAAGCCGCTCTCCAGTCATGCGGCTCTCTGCACCAGCTCCCCTGGTTCTCCCTTCCCTGGGGATACTTCCTTTTAAAATCCAAAAGGGCACAGCTGACTTAAACCATCTCCAGGCCAGACATTCCTGGGTGAAAATGAGGGGCTTCTCGAGAGGAAATGAAAGGAGACAGAGATGTGGTTTTGCCTGAAGATTTTCTAATGTGATCCACTGGCCAGATTCATTTCGAAATAGAAAGATGGACCTGAAAGTATGATGTAAGTGCAGGCGTTTGGAGCCCCTGCTGGAGAGCACACAGAGCTGAGTAGAGATTCTCCAGAAGTACCCTGATGGAGTCTGGCTGGGAAGTGGGCTCTCGGTGTGGAAAGGGCACAGAAATAGAAACCAGGCCATTTGGGGTCTTCTGGTCCAGTGTGTTCCAAAGGGCAAGTGCAACGTGAGGTGGTTTTAGACTGCAAAGGAGCAGCTCATTGAATAGTTCCGAGTTGCAAATGAGAACCGTTCTCCATGTTAAGTATTTTTGAGTTCTTCTGATGGCATCAGGGAGAAAGCCTCAGTGTGGGGCCAGTGTATCTTTACCACCTTCCCATCACTTATTGGTCTCTCTTTTTAACAGAGAGCAGGCCTCAGGTGCAGAGACTCTAGCAGGCAAGGGAATAGGTCCCAGGGATTCTCATCCTTGGCTCACACTGCTATTTCTTGGGGAGAACTTTAAGAAATGACCTATGGGTCAGCCCCAGTGGCCTGGTGGTTAAGGTCAGCACACTCTGCTTCAATGGCCTGGGTTTGTTTCCTGGGCACAGACCTATGCCGCTCTGTTCGTGGCCACACTGTGCTGGCATCCCACATACTAAAAAATAGAGAAAGATTGGCATGGCTGTTAGCTCAGGCCAAATCTTCCTCAGCAAAACAACAACAAACAAACCACACACCACATAAAAGAAATGACTGATGCCTGGTCTCATCCCTCCCCCAAGGAATTCTGATTTAATGGGTCTGGGGTATGTCCTGAGCTTTGAGACTTTTCAAAACTCTCCAGGTGGGGCCAGCATGGTGGTGTAGTGGATGAGTTCACACCACTTTCGCAGCCTGGCGTTCGCCAGTTTGGGTCCTAGTATGAACCTATGCACCACTTATCAAGCCATGCTGTGGCTGGCATCCCACATTTAAAGTGGAGGAAGATGGGCACGGTTGTTAGCTCAGGGCCAGTCTTCCTCAGCAAAAAGACGAGGATTGACAGCAGACGTTAGCTTAGGGCTAATCTTCCTCAAAAAAACCCAAAACAAACAAACAAACAAAAAACCCCAAGTCTCCAGGTAACAGTTTCTAATAAGATTTGTTTTATAGTGTATATATTAATCTATTTATGATGATTGATATTGGTTCTCTATTTGAGGCAATGAAGCAAAATTTCCTTTCAATATCAATTGATTTAAGTAAAAATAACAAGTGCCCATTAAAAAAAAAAAAAAATGGAACAGTGCAGGTTGATATTTGGCAAAACCAAAATACGCATTGGGTGAACTCTGGGCAACTCTCTTCAGCTCCTTGCTTGGCTCTACAATTTCTCACTTCTTGTAGATTCAGCCTCCTCAACAGTAAAATGGGAATAATTACCCCAGGTCACCTTTGTCTCAGTGGATTCACCCTGAGAATGAAACGATTGAGCTTTGTTAAGTTTGATTTGCTAAACAAATATAAGGAAGGAAATAAAAAGGAGGTGATCTGTGCTGTAGGAAGGGCTAGTTGGCAGATGTACACAGAACTAGATTTGGGGCATCTTAGGCCAGATGGTAAGGAACTACTGATTTCCAGGAACCATCTTCTCTCCCTCCTCCCAGGGTGACCCACCGGTCTCCATTCAAGGGGTCATAACCTCCAGTAAGGATTGATTTACTCCAGTGACAGTAAACTAAAGAACAACTCAAAGTGCCCCAATGCCTCTAAGTTTGTCTGTTGGAGCAGGAGCCGGACATCCTGTATTCCCGCCTCTCAGTCGAGATCTCCTGCATGGACGGCGCAGTGCACGGGTCGGGCGCTGGCCCGGGTCTCTGCAGACTGAACTGTAGTCCTGGTTCTGCTCTTACCAGCTGAGTGTCCTCTTCCATGGGCTCCAGTGTCTTCACCAAGAAAGTGAGGGGTTGGGGCTGGCCCCGTGGCCGAGTGGTTAAGTTCGCGCACTCCGCTGCAGGCGGCCCAGTGTTTCGTTGTTTCGATTCCTGGGCGCGGACATGAAACTGCTCATCAAACCACGCTGAGGCGGCGTCCCACATACCACAACTAGAAGGACCCACAACGAAGAATGTACAACTATGTGCCGGGGGGCTTTGGGGAGAATAAGGAAAAAAAAAAAATAAAATCTTTAAAAAAGAAAAAGAAAGTGAGGGGTTTGGACCAGTTTAAGATCATGTCCAAACTCAAATGCCCTCAGCACCAAGAAGGTGACCCAAATGTGAGGCTCTGCCAAGGGAATCAGGAGTGGTCGAGCTTGTGGCCAAGTGCAGAGCATAGTCCCACAATGAGGATGTTCAGATCCGACTTCTAAAAACCATGGTGTGGTCTAAACAGCAATTCTGCAAGGCAACAATTGGTGATTCTTGGGTGTGGTAGTTTCTAAGATCCCTTTCGGTTCTAAAAACAATTTTTTAATAGTAAAATAAATTTAAAGTTTCGCTAGAGGTTTTTGATATGACTGCTATACTGAATAATACCCAGGGGTTTCCCTTATAATAAGAGCTAACATTTATAATAAGAGCTAACATTCATATGCGAATTTCTTTAAAACCATGATCTCATTTAATCCTTGCCACAGCCCTGTGGGTCAGTACTATTCTAACTGCCTCATATCAAATGAGGAAACTGAAGCTCAGAGAATTTATCTCTTGTGTGAAATCTCTACAGCAGCCCTATCCAATAGAAGTATAATGTGAGCCACGTATGTTATTTTGAATTTTCAAGTACTAGTCATGTCAAAAAAAAGTGAAAAAGAACAGGTGAAATTAACTTTAAGAATATATTTTATAAACCGAAAACATTGTCATCTCAAAATGTAATCAATGTAAAAATCGAGACACTGGGGCTGGCCCCGTGGCCGAGTGGTTAAGTCTGTGCGCTCCGCTGCAGGCGGCCCAGTGTTTCGTTGGTTCGAATCCTGGGCGCAGACATGGCACCGCTCATCAAACCACGCTGAGGCAGCGTCCCACATGCCACAATCAGAAGGACCCACAACGAAGAATATACAACTATGTACCAGGGGGCTTTGGGGAGAAAAAGGAAAAAATAAAATCTTTAAAAAAAAAAATCGAGACACCTTACATTCTTCTTTTGTACTGTCTTTGACATCTGATTTTTTGCTTTTTGGAAGAACAGCTTTATTGAGCTATAATTCACATACCATACAAGTCTGTCATTGACAGTGTACAGTTCAATGGTTTTTAGTAATTCACACATAGTAATTCACATATGTGCAATCATAGCCATCATCTCCACAATGTTAGAACCCTTGCATCACCTTGGGATGAAACCCCATATCCTTTAGCTGGCAGTCTTTAGCCACCCAGTCACCATCCTCACCCTAAGCAACCACTGACCTACTTTCTGTCTCTGTAGATTTCCCTATTCTGGGCATTTCATATAGATGGAATCAAACAATATGTGGTCTTCTGTGACTGGCTGGCTTGTTTTACTCAGCATGTTTTCAAGCTTCATCCCTATTGTAGCATGTATCATTATTTTATCCCTTTTTATGAACAAATAATATTCTATTGTATGGCTGTATCACATTTTGTCTATCCATTTTTCTGTTGTTGAATATTTGAGTTGTTTCCATCTTTTGGCTACTATGAATAATCCTGCTATGACGTTTGTGTACAAGCTTCTGTGTGGACATATGTTTTAATTTCTCTGGGGTAGTTACCTAGGATTAGAATTGCTGGGTCACATGGTAACCCTATGCTTAATCATTTGAGGAACTGCCAGACAGTTTTCCAAAGTGGCTGTACCATTTTACATTCCCATCAGGAGTGTATGAGCATTCCCATTTCTCTACATCCTTGCCAACATTTGTTGTTGCCTGACTTTTTGATTCTAGCCATCTTAGTGTGTGTGATGCCGTATCTCATTGTGGTTTTGATCTGCATTTCCCTGATGACTAATGATGTGGAGTGTCTTTTCATGTGTTATTGGCCATTTAATATCTTTCTTGGAGAAACGTCTTTTCAGTCCTTTGCCTATTTTTTGAATTGGGTTGTTTGTCTTTCTGTTATCTAACTGTAAGAATTCTTTATGTATTCTAGATACAAGTCCCTTATCAGATATGCGATTTGCCAATATTTTTCCCCATTCTGTGGTTGTCTTTTCACTTTCTTGATAGTGTCCTTTGAAACACAAAAGTTTGAAATTTTGATAAAGTCCAATTTATTTTTTTTTTGTTGCTTGTGCTGCAGAAGCAGTTCTAAGAGGAAATTTTATAGTGATAAATGCCTACTTTAAGTAAAAAGGGAAGAGCTCAAATAAACAACCTTATTTTACACCTCAAGAAACTGGAAAAAGAAAACAAACTATGCCCAAAGTTAGCAAAAGGAAGGAGATAACAAAGATCTGAGTGGAAATAAATGAAATAAAGACTAGAAAGACAGTAGAAAAGATCAATGAAACTAAGAGGTGGTTTTTTTTAAAAGATTAAAAAAAAATAAACCCTTAGCTAGATTTGCCAAGAAAAACAATGAGAAGACTCAAAATAAATAAAATTAGAAATGAAAGAGACATCATAACTGATACCACATGAAAAATATGATGAATGAAGAGTTATCTCCTCTTTTAAGTGTTCAGTGTGTTTTTTTTTTTCATTTCTTGAGACAATCATATGACTTTTCTCCGTACTCTTTGACGGTGGTAAATTACACATATGGGTTTATAAATATTAACTCAACCTTACATTTCTGTAATAAACTCTACTTGGTTCTGGTATATGCTTCTTTATATACTGCTGGCTTCAATGCATAAATGTTCATAAGTGAGATTAGTCTGTAATTTTCCTTCCCGTGTCAGTTTTTGATATCAAGGCTATGGTGGCCTTAAAACCAGTTGGTGAGTGCTCCATTTTATTTGTTGTAGAATCTGACATGATTTCTTTTTTAAATACTTGGTAAAACTCATCCTTAATTCTATTTGGGCCTGCAGTTTTCTTTTGGGGAAGATTTTTAATTATGTATTCAATTTATTTTATGGTTACAGTATTATTTTAATTTTCCATTTCTTCTATGTCAGTTCTGGTAAGTTATATTGTTCTAGGAATTCATCTATTACCTCTAAAATTTGAAATTTAGACATAGCTTTTTGTTTTTTTTTGGCGGAATATTAGCCCTGAGCTAACACCCACCACCAATCCTCTTCTTTTTGCTGAGGAAGATTGGCCATGAGTTAACATCCATGCTCACCTTCCCCTATTTTATATGTGGGATGCCTGCCACAGCATGGCTTGAATAAGCGATGCGGAGGTCCATGGCCGGGATCCAAACTGCGAACCCCTGGCCACTTAAATGGAGCACACAAACTTAACTGCTAGGCCACTAGGATGGCTCTGAAATATGTTTTTTTCAGTGTTATCCATTATGGTCCTTTTATTTTTATTTATTTATTTTTTGGGGGAAGGTTAGCCCTGAGCTAACATCTGTGCCCATCTTTCTCCACTTTATATGTGGGACATCTGCCACAGCATGGCTTGCCAAGCGGTGCCATGTCCACACCCGGGATCTGAACCAGCGAATCCCGGGCCGCCGAAGCGGAGCATGCGCACTTAACCGCTTCGCCACCGGGCCGGCTTCCATTATGATCCTTTTAATGTCTAAAACAGATATAGGGATCCCCTTTTCATTTCTGATGTTAGTTATTCATGTCTTCTGTTCGGTCTTGATTTGTCTCGCTAGAGGTTAATTTTTTAATTACTTTCTGCTCTTATCATTTTCTTCCACTTTCTGTGGGTTTAATTTGTTATTTCATGTCTAACTTCTTGGGGTGGAAGCACAGGTCACTGGTTTCTTTGGCCTTTTTTCTTTTTTAGTAGATGGGTTTTAAGAAGATAAGTTTCCCTATAAGCATGATCTTAGCTGAAGCCCCCAAATTGATTAATTACTATTGGTTATCCAGCGTTACATCGCCAGCTCCTATGAGAGGGCCCAGTCTTCCCTAGGCTTGGACTGTTCCCAGAGACTTCTTATTTCCTTCCGGATAAAGCCTAAATCCTTGCATTGGCACGCTTGTCCCTCCATGGTCTGCCTCTACTCCCTCATTGGTTTCATCTCCTGCTGCTCATTCCCATATCCATCTTGTTCCAGCCACATTGGCCCCCTTGCTGTTCCTCAGAAACATCAGACACACTCCTGTCTCAAGGCCTTTGCACTTGCTGCTGTTTATCTGGAAAGTTTATCCTTCAGACAGACGCATGGCTTGCTCCCTTCCTTTATCCAGGTCTCTGTTGAAACGCACCTTTTCATAAAGGCTTTCTATGACTGTGGTCTTCTGTGAAAAAGCACCCTCTGTTCCCTCTGCCCTGATTTACTTTTCTTCACTATGCTTCTTGCCAACTGACACAAAATAAATTTACCCATTTATTTATTGTGTGGCTCTCCTCTCCCCTCCTCTTATAATATAAGCTCCATGACAGCAAGGATTTTTTTTTTCTGTTTTTATTTACTGTTGTGTCTCCTAAGCCTCGAACGGTGTCTGGCAAATATTCATTGAATGAACAGACTCTTTGCTTGGAGTCAGAAGACCTGGATTAAATATTTCTGAATCTATCATTTATTAGCCATGTGGCCTTGAACAACCAAATTAAACTTTGTAAGCCCCAGTTCCTTTATTTATATAATGAGGATAATACTTGTTGTCCCTGAGAATTTGAATATAAAAGTTCTTTATGAAGGATAAAAAATTGTCATGAGATATTTTTAGTATTACGGTCAGAAAATGCCTTACATGGCCCAAATTTCTTTCTCTTTGGATTTCTATGGGGTTACAAACTTGCTCCTTTGGGATAAGACATTTTGTTATGTTTGGCTCTGGTTGAAACATAGCTATGTTTCTAGAAAGGATAACATTTTCACTCTTCTGTAGCCATTAACATGTCAGCAGGAATTAGTATAGAATTCATTGTCATTGAAAGTGTGGGACACAGGAGAGGTGTGTTTTGATGGAGAACACAGCAAATAAAGGCCTAGAGCGTGGAGAAAGGAAGTTCTGGAAGGGTAGTTTTTAGTGGGCACTTGGGGAAAAAACTTAAGAAGTCCTTTATTAGTCAGGTTAGCCTAGGTTATACTGTATTAAAAAACCACCTCAAATTTTCAGTAGCTTAACCCAGGAAAGATTAGTTTCTTGTCCATATAGAGTCTGCTGTGGGTCCATGCTACTCTCTAGGGGCTGTGGGCAGGCTAGAGAGTTATTATACATGTCTGTGTGTGGGAGTTTGTAGGAAGTCTTTTTCTTTTTTTTAAATATTGGCACCTGAGCTAAATGTTGCCAATCTTCTTCTTCTTCTTCTTTTTTTTCTGCTTTATCTCCCCAAATCCCCCAGTACATAGTTGTATATCTTAGTTGTGTGTCCTTCTAGTTGTGGCATGTTGGATGCCACCTCAATGTGGCCTGATGAGTGGTGCCATGTCCGTACCCAGGATCCGAACCGGTGAAACCCTGGGCTGCCACAGCGGAGCAGGAGAACTTAACCACTCCGCCACGGGGCCGGCCCCTGTAGGAAGTCTTAATTAAACAACCTTAATAAATTTCATAAAGTTTTATAAGACTATCATAGTCCCATGTCTTGGCAGAAGATTTTACAGAGTTTGTGTAGGAGTATGCCAATGTGATTCGGTGGCCCTTTCCACATAGAGTTTAGATTGTTGCATTCTCCAACTGAAAGTCATGTCATATGATTTGATGAATATATGTGTTTATGGGGGAATGGGACACAGTATTTGAATCAGAATTTTAACAAAATGCTATCATTTATTGAGCACTTCCTGTGTACCAGGTACAATTCTAAGGGCTTTAGACATCTTGTTTAATCCTCAAAACAGCTCCCTGGAGGAGGTGCTATTATTGTACCCGCTTTATAGTGAGGGAGCTGACGTTCAGAGATGTGAAGTAATTTGACTTTAGTCACACAGCTAAATGACAGACCTTAGACCAAATTCAGGTCTGCTTGGTTCCAGAGTCTATGGTCTTAACAACAATGCAGTGCTGTCCACCCCTCCCCACCTCCTGATGATACATCCTGAATACATAACTGCCATACGTTTATCAACAGACCAAAACTGAGGATGATGATGGCGATGATGTTGATAAATATAGTAATATGGTAGCGGTTTTATTTGATTTCAGAGCATTTGGGCTCTAGTTTAGACTGCCAAAGATGTCCTGCGTACATGTCTAATGTTCCCAATGTTATGATCATTCCTTTCGGTTAAGACTTTGTCTGTGGTAGACTCCAGTTGAAATGCAAATATCTTTCCTGGGAGCAATAATAAACTAACACCAATCATTATGACTACGTCAGCAAGAAACAGCCAGTTTCTATCATCAGGGAACAATCAACTGGAGAAGACAAGATTTAAAATAGTCAATTTGTTAGAAAGCATTTTAATGTAGTATATACCCAAATGAGAAATTAAATATAATTGAGTGGAAAGTATATTTTACATAGACATAATGGGTCAGCCAGTGAGGAAAGGTTTCCTAATTGGCAAAAATTCTCAGGAAATGCTTCTTGGAGTAGGTGGCACTTCATATGAGACTTGAATGACTTGAAAACCATGTATTTGTCAATTAATCCTTATTTCCTAAAACACTCTATAATAATTCTCTAGTTTTTTTCTGCCGTAAGAGTCTACCTCTCTCCATCTTCTCTTTTTCTGGAAAATGCTTCTTCTTCTACACTAAATATGTGACTTGAGTGGGAGCTGCTATCTTTTTTAAAGATCTCTCTCCTAGGTGGTGTCAACTGGCACGAAGATATGCACTCGATCTAGTCTGGGCCAATACTAATATGGCCAAACTTATGGCCACAGTTCATGAGTTCAGTGATGGGTACCTAACCCAAGATTAGAGAATCAGACTCATTTGTAGGATTTTTGAGTTTGGGACCAAGAAAATGAGTCTCAGGCTTTGTGCACTGTGAGATTTGAGGTATTAGAGCTATGGGGTCCGTGTTTCTAGCTGGTCTATTTCAAGAAAGAATAAAGTTGACCTGCAGAATGAAACAGAAATGAGAGGCACAAAGAGGGTCTTGGTGGCATTTAAGTTTCTGATTCCAGGAGTCTCTGAGATCCACCTTTATGCACTGATTTGTTTGTTCAGTCTTCATATGAATATAATTTAAATATATATTATAAAATCTAATTTATAATAATCCCCGCTGCCACTACCATCTATCTTTTGCACTTATCTAGTTTGAGTTTAATTTTTGTCACAGGCAACTAAAAGAGTCCTGGTAAATATTTCATTGTGAGTTCATGTTGAAACAGGTAGAATAGGGATTATCTTTATTTTACAGAGAAAAAATGAGGCTCAAAAAAGATAATGTAACCAAGATATTAAAAAAGATGAGGAGTTGATCCAAAACAGATCCCCAATCTTCTCTCCTTGGAAAACACATTGGTAGGTACAAGGAAATGCAGGCAGGAAAATTCTGCTAGTATAGGAAACTCAGTATATAAACCATGAATAAAATAGCTTCACATTGCTGTCCGCATTCTGAATGTTCTGATGCCAAATTTTGGTATCATGTTAGCTTGTTTGTTTGTTTTTTTTTGGTCAGCAAAACCTTGGCTTTTGAGGAAAAAGTAGGAAGCCCAATTCCACCACAGTACCCACTTCCCATTTTACTGTAGGTCCGTCGAGTTACCCAGGTCTGAAATGAGTCATCACTGTTTGTACCTTAGTGATGTA
Source organism: Equus quagga (assembly GCF_021613505.1). NCBI lineage: Eukaryota > Metazoa > Chordata > Mammalia > Perissodactyla > Equidae > Equus > Equus quagga. The sequence continues at coordinate 62,378,603 of NC_060273.1, read as the reverse complement.
ACAGTGAAAAGGACGGCTTTTGACAATGACTAATTTCAAAATGATACCAAATGACTCTCTCACTCTTAAAGCATGCTGAAATCCACATAAACCTAGAGATACAGAAAATTTCAGAAAGGACAATCCCTTGAGTTTAAGGGCAAATTTTGCTTATGCTGTCTTAAAAAAAAAAGAAAAGAAAAGGAACGTAAGACATTTAAGAATTTATATCCTCTCTTGTTTCGAATAAGATTTAAGATGGCTTAAAAGGCTCTAAAAATATAGGAAGGCAATAAGCTAAAAATAGAAGAGAAAAAATGACAATGAACTGGGGACATTAAATAGAGTTAGGAGTGAGGCTAATAAGCAACAAATATGACATCGTCATATACATATTTGACAACTGGTCCCCAAGTTGAGCTTTAAGCTTTCTTGTTGTCAATGCAAACAGGGTAATGCAATCAATTACATGGTTTGCAATGTCCGTGAGATAAAACAAATCAAATCCTTAGAAGTACAACTACATCTGATTCTATGACCAAAAATAACTGCGTATTTACAAAGAGAGTGCTGTGTTACATAGTGTAAAAGGCCTCAAGGGCTCCTTCCAGGAGACCCAAGGATGACATTCACAGCCCTGGTTCTCACAGCTGGGAGCATTATTTCTCAAATTTTAATCATCTTTATAATTTCTGCCATATCTACTTACTACATTTAAAAATTATTAACCTAATATATTTTTTAACAGATTTTACTTGGACTCAATTTTAAACTTAATTTTGCCTTAGCAAGGTAGATGGGTTAGTTCTATTCTTCCAGTACCCTTTAAATTAAGTTTCTAAGTATTAAAATTAAAAAGTCTTTTATAATCTAAAATTTTCTTATGTATCCCTAGGGATATGTATGCCCCACCCTGGGAAACACTGGCTTAGGGAAAAAGAAAAAGCCAACATTTGAATAACCATGACCTCATGGCATCTTAGTCTCCCTCTCGTGAAGCATTATTACCACCAGAGACGAGAAAACTGAGGTTAAAGGACTTGTGCAAGTTTCCGCAATAACGGAGCTGGGTCGAAACTCAAGTCTTCTGATGCAAGTCAAGTTCTAGCTTCTAGATGAATGCACGGAGGGCTATTTCCCCAAATTGAAGTTCAGGTCCTCTTTCATGGTTTGCCCTTCTGTTCCTGCCAGAATGTCTCACGCCCTGCTCGGCCCGTAGCGATGCCTACCTGTGGTTGTTGGAACCGAGTCTGCTGGACCAAGGGGAGGAAGTCTGCCTGGCAGATGTGGAACCCAAAAGAGGAACTTCACCAACTGCTGTGGACAGCTCTACCACCTCGTGCTCCTGTGGATTTTTTGGGAAGTATTTTTGTGGCTCACCCGTCTCTTATTAGGCAGGACCACTTGTCCTGGGTGGCCTTCTCCACAGGTGGAAAGTACGGCTGGGAGATTTGGAATGGTTGCAGTTTGACTTTGATTCTTGGCAGATACTGTGACCATCAGCTCTTTTGGTAAGGGTTTGAGCTGAATGGAGTTTGTTGCTGAGGGTTGCAGGATTCCTCCTAATCTCGGGGAACATTTCAAGTCATAACTGGCAGTGGCTTTCTGACCACTACTTGAGCAAGCCAAAACTGGAGAAGGCATCTCCATCTCTCACACAAATTTGACTTTGGGTCAATCATGTTGAACTCTGGGCCTGTGGGCGTGATTTGCACTCTTTCTGAGCCCTGATTTGTAGTGTAAGCCTTTTTCTTCTTTTTTTTAAATAAATAAAAGTAATGCTTTCTGCTTCATCCTTCTCTTAAAAATCTGTTATAATTTTTAAAATTTTATAATTTCACAAATTTATTATGTTAATGCTTTTTATTTTGAGGTAATTGTAGACGCACATGCATATGTACCAAATGCTGTAGAAATATCCTGTGTACCTTTTACCTGGTTTCCCCTAATGGTGACGTTCTTAAAGAGATTTAAAAATTGCAAGTTATCATTTGTATATAGTAAATTCAGTCTTTTATATTATATAAATAAAATTCACTCTTTTACAGTGTATTATTTGATGACTTCTCAAGTGTATACAGCTGAGTAACTGCCATCATAATCAAAATATAGAACATTTCCATCATCCCAGAAAGTTCCTTTGTGCCCCTTCGCAGTTAATTCCCTCTCCCCACTCCTGGGCCCTAGATACCACTGACCTGTTCTCTGTCTCTATACTTTTGTCTTTTCTAGACATTTTTTAAGAAAGAATCATACAGTATGTAGTCTTTTGTGTCTTGTTTTTCACTTAGCACAATGCTTTCGAGATTCATCCATATTTCCGAATGCATCACTAGTTCGTTCCTTTTTATTGCTGAGAAGTATTACATTATAGACCACAATTTGTTTATCCACTCACCAGTGGGTGGACAGCATCATTTCCAATTTTGGGCTATTAGGAATAAAGATACTATAAACATTCTTTTGTATATCTTTGGGAATTTTCATTTCTCTTGGGTAAATTCTTCAGAGTAGGATTGCTGGGTTGTGTGGTAAAAGTTTGTTTAACTTTATAAGAAACCTAAACTATTTTCCAAAGTGGTTGTACAATTTTGCATTTCCACCAGTAATTTATGAGAGTTTCAGTTCCTCCACATCCTGGTCAACACTTGGTATTGTCAGTTATTTTGAAAATTTCGGCCTTTCTAGTGGCATTTTACCAATGTACTTTTTTTTCCCCATTTGTCTCTCTTCTTTGATAAGGTGTCTGTTCAGATCTTTTGACTGTGTTTTGATTGAGTCACTTGTCTTCAAATTATTGAATTATAAAAATTCCTTATATTTTCTGGAAATAAGTCCTTTATTAGATATGTGGTTTGAAAATATTTTCTTCCAATCTGTGACTTGTCTTTCCACTTTTTCAGAAACAATGTCTTTCCAAGAGAAATAGTTTCTTATTTTGATGAAGTCCAGTTTATCAATTTTTCATTTTGTAGGTTGTGCCCTCACACGTAATTTGGCTCAATGCAAGGTCACAAAGAATTTTTCCTGTGTTCCCTTTTAGAAGTTTTATAATTTTAGCTCATGTGTTTAGATCTAGAATCCATTTGAATTAACTTTTGCACACGGTTTGAGATAAGGGTTGAGGTTTATAATTTTTTGTATATGAATGTTCAATTATTTCAGTGCCTTTTGATGAAAAGGCTTTTTCCCCATTAAATTACCTTGGCACTTTTGTCTAAAATTAATTGACAGTGTATATATGTGGGCCTATTTTTGGACTCTCTATTCTGGTATATTGGTCTGTATGTCTATCCTTACACCAATAGCATGCCATCTTGATAAATGTAGCTTTATAGTAAGTTTTGAAATCATTTATAAATCCTCTAACTTTTTTTTGCAGAATTGTTTAGATTATTCTAATTCCTTTGTATTTTAATACAAGTTTTAGAAGCATTGTGTCAATTTTTATAAAAAATAAGACTTGGAATTTTGATTGAAGTTGTAATAAATCTGTGGATTGATTTGGGGAGAATTATTGCTCTGTTCAGGTAGCAATATATTTTCCTGAGCAATATTTTGTAGTTTTCAGGATAAAGATCTTGCAAGTATTTTGTAATACTTATTCCTAATTATTTAACATTTTTGATACCATTGTATATGGTATTATTTTCTTTATTTCAAGTTGCAACTGTTTGTTGCTCGTGTATAGAAATGCAACTCACTTTTGTTTATTGACTCTGTCTCTTGCAATCATGATAAGTTTATTTATAAGTTCTGGTAGTTTTCTTGATAGATTCCTTAGGATTTTTTGTAGACCATCACATCATCAGGAAATAAAAACAGTTCCTCCCTTGCAATTTTGGTGCCTTTTTGTTTATTTCCCTTAATACACTGGCTAAAGACCTCTAGAACAATGTAGAATAAAATTGGTGAAAGCAGACATCGTTGCCTTGTTACCAACCTTAGGAGAAAAGCATTTAGTCTTTTATCATTAAGTGTGATGTTAGCTATTGACTTTTTATGGATGCCCTTTATTGGATTGAGGAAGTTCCTTTATATTCCTAGTCGGCTGAGAATTTTTATCATGAATAGATGTTGATTTAGTTAAATCTTTTTTCTGCATCTATTTAGACAATCATATGGCTTTCATTTCTTACTTTGTTGACATGGTGAATTACACTGATCTATTTTTTAATGTTGAGTCAACGGTGCATTCCTGGGGTAAGCTTTACTCAGTCATGCTGAATTACCTTTTTTCCTGGACTCAATTTGTTAATATTTTGTCAAGGACTTTTGGATCTAGGTTCATGAGAGATTTTATTTTAGAATTTTTTTCTTTGTGATGTTTTAGTGTCAGGGTAACGTTGACCTCATAAAACGAGTTGGGAATTGTTTCCTCTTCTTTTATTTTCTGGAAGAGTTCATTCAGAATTGCTATTGCATCTTCTTTAAGTGTTATGGTGAAATTCTCTAGAGAAGTCATCTGGGCCTGGAGCTTTCTTTGTGGGAAGGATTTTAACTGTGAATACAATCTCTTTACTAGATCAGGCCATCCAAGTTTTCCCTTTCTTTTTGAGTGAGTGTTAGTAACGAATTTGTTTATTTCACCTAAGTTGTTAAATTTATTGTCATAAAGTTGTGCATAACACTACATTGTCCTTTTTAATGTCTGATGGATCTGCACTGGCAGTCTCTTTTTCATTCATAACATTGGTAATTTGGGTCTCTGTCCTTTTTTCTTGATCAGTATGCCTAGAGGTTTGTCAATTTTATTGATCTTTCCAAAGTACTATCTTTTAGTTTTGTTGATTTTGCTTGCTCACTTTATTTCTGTTTTCTATTTCAATGTCTTCTGTGCTTATCTTTATTATCTCCTTCTTTTTATTTATTTTCAGTTTAATTTGCTCTTAATTTTCTGGTTTCATAAGGTAGAAACTTAGATAATTGATTTTACATCTTTCTTTTTCTTTTTTTTTTAAGCATTTTATTTTTCCTTTTTCTCCCCAAAGGCCCCTAGTCCATAGTTGTGTATTTTTAGTTGTGGGTCCTTCTAGTTGTGGCATGTGGGACACCGCCTCAGCATGGTCCAATGAGTGGTGCCATGTCCATGCCCAGGATTTGAACCGGCAAAACCCTGGGCTGCCAAAGTGGGGCATGCAAACTTAACCACTGAGCCATGGGGCTGGCCCCTTTCTACTTTTCTAATATGAGCATTTAATGCATCAATTTCTCTTTAAGCACTGCTCTAGCTGGAACCTATAAATTTTTAAGGTTTATTATCATTTTAATTTATTTCAAAATATTTTCTAATTCTCTTTGTTATTTCTTCTTTGACCTGTGGGTTGTTTAGAAGTTGCTATCCAAATATCCAAATATTTGAGGGTTTTCTTGGTGTCATTCTGTTGCTGATTTATAGTTAAATTTCATTGTCAGAGAACATACCTTCTATGTTTTTAATCCTTTTAAATTTATTGAGATTAGTTTTATGGCCCAGAATATGGTCTATCTCTTTGAATATTTCATGAACATTTGAAAAGAAAGTAAATTCTCTGGGATGAATGTTCTATCAATTAGGTCAAGTTGGTTGATAGTGTTGTTCAAGTCTTTTATATCTTTACTGATTTTTGTCTAGTTTTTCCATCAATTATTGACAAGAAGAATGTTGAAATATCCAACTATAATTGTTGATTTCTCTGTTTCTCTTTTAGGCCATTATCTGTTTATGTATTTCATGTGCCCCATTCTCTTTCTTCTCCTTCTGGGACTCCAGTTTCCTGTGTGTTGGGCAATTTGATATTGTCTTATAGCTCTTCAATTTTTTTTTCACTGATTATCTTTCTCTTTTTATATTTGTATGAATAATTTCTATTGACCTATCTTCAAGTTCACTTATCCTTTCTTCTGCTGTGTCTAATTTGTTGGCAAGCCTGCCTAGGGAATTCTTCACCTCTGATGTTGTGATTTTCATGTTTAACATTTCCATCTGACCCTTTTTTAATGGCTTCTATCTCTTTGCTGAAATTCCCCATCATCCACATTTTGCCCACCTTTTTGTACTAGACCTTTTAGCATATTCATTATAGTAGTTACAATGTCCTTGTCTGATAGTTCTAACATCTGAGTTATTTCTGGGTCTGGTTCTGTTGCCTGTTTTGTCTCTTGACAGGAGGGTAATTTTTATCCTTACTTCTATGTGTATCTTGTTATTTTTAATCAAATTCTTAACATTCTAGGTAAAAGAACAGTAGAGACTGAGATAAATACTGATTAATACCCAGATTGGGTAATCCTCTTCTGTCAAGCCATTAGTATAGGAAGTTATTGAATCAATTTACTCAGTTTTTGGGCTGAGTTTCCTTTGTTGTTGTTGCTATAATTACCTTCAGTGCACCACAGGTGCATAGTGTGAGTCCTGGAGTCCTGGAAGGTTTTTCTCCATCCTCAGCTTTCACTAGGCCCTCTTCACTCTTTCGCCTTCTTCCAGTGAAAGATTACTCAGTGCAAGGCTTATAGTGGGAGGTTTTCTTTTTTTCCATATTTAAAAAAAAATTCTTTTCCCCAAGGCCCCCCAGTACCTAGTTGTATATTCTAGTTGTAGGTCCTTCTAGTTCTGCTATATGGGATGCTCCCTCAACACGGCTTGATGAGTGGTGCTAGGTCTGCACCAGGATCCAAACTGGTGAAACCCTGGGCCGCTGAAGCAGAGCATATGAACTTAACCACTCAGCCATGGGGACTGCCCCTATATGCTGGGAATTTTTAAATCTCTTGCTCCAGCTTTAGTATTAGGCAGACCTTGTGTACCTGAGGCTCAGGAGTTGGGATTTCTCAACGTTCCTCCTTCTTCCAGTTGCAGGCAATTTCTGGCTCCTATTCAGTTCAGGGTCTGGTTCAAGGGGGTTCACTAACTATTGTGGGCTGAATTATGTTTCCTCAAAATTCAAGTGTTGAAGTCCCAACCCCCAGTACCTCAGAATGGACTCTATTTGGAGATAAATCTTTATAGAGGTGGTTTAGTTAAAATGAGACCATTGGGTGGGGCTCTAATCCAACATGACTGATGTCCTTATAACAAGAGGAGGTTAGAGCACAGACACGCACAAAGAGATGACTATGTAAAGAGGCAGCAAAAGGGCAGCTATCTGCAAGCCAAAGAGACAGGCCTTGGAGGAAATCAACCCTGCCAGCACCTTGATCTTGGACTTCCAGCCTCAGAACTGTAAGAAAGTAAGTTTCTGTTGGTCAAGTCATCCAGTCTGGGGTATTTTGTTATGGCAACCATAATAGATGAATACATGGACCCTCCCTCCTTTGGCAACTAAACTCTTACCTTGAATCAGTGGGAGATTTTGGGTGTGAGTGGGTTTCCATCCCTCCTCCAGCAGCTTTTGCCTTGTGTCAAAGCAGAGTAAGGTCCAGGGCACAAGTGGGTTTCTCGCCCCTCCTCCACCAGCAGGCAGATTTTGCTCCATGCCAGAGAAGGTTGTGGGGTATGTGTGTGTTTCATACCTGTCCTCCAGAGACAGCTGATCACCATGCTCTACTCACAGAGTGCCCAGAGCTAAATGGGCCTCTCCCAATACCCTGGTCCTCTCTCAAACCTTGGTAGGCTCAGAACTCCTGCCCCAGAGCTCTGCCCTCCAGAACTAAGGAGTATCTTTCAGGTCTTCTGCTTCTTCCTAGAGTTTCTCATGAGTAGTTGGCAAAGGCCCATGGAAAACAGCAATGGAGTAGATGTGGACTTCTCTCATGTCTGTGGCTCCCAGGGATTCTAAACTCTCATGCTAGCTGCCCCTTTAATTTTTAAGAATTCATGAACATTTTGGTTATTTTCTTTTACCTGCCTTTATAGTTACCATCTCTTTCTCTCACATTCTGTCAAAATTAAAATTATTCATGTGTCCCTCAGTTCACCTGGTTGTCTAGTGAGCTCATTACTCTGATAGGCTAAAAAATATCAGTTTTTAGATTATTTGGAATTTTCTTACAGTTTGAGTGGCCTCAACTCCTATGTCTTTCTACATTCTAAGTGGAAGCCTGAAGTCATTTCATTTATTTGCATAGTCAGGATCAAAACGGGGTGATATGAATTCAGTCAAAGCCAAAGTCATTGTACTTAGAAACAGTGTAAGGGGCTGGCCCCGTGGCTGAGTGGTTAAGTTCGCGCACTCTGCTTCAGTGGCCCAGGGTTTTGCTGGTTCGGATCCTGGGCATGGACATGGCACCACTCATCAGGCCGTGCTGAGGCAACATCCCACATAGCACAAAGAGAAGGACCTGAAATTAGAATATACAACTATGTACTGGGGGCGCTTTGGGGAGAAGAAGAAGAAGAAAAACAACATTGGCAACAGATGTTAGCTCAGGTGCCAATCTTAAAAAAAACAAAAGAAACATAGTGTGAATCAAACAAGCATTGTATAAAGCAAATTCCAAACAAATCAGACATTTAGAACTTGCTGTGACATTCTCTCGTGAAAACTTTTGACTACTATGGACAATTATTGGAAGCAATTATTGCTCAAGGCTTTTAACAGATCATCAAAATCCAGTTGGATACTTTTGTATTTTTCTTTTTGATTGTGGAATTTCTGGATCAGAGTATATGCAATATGTTCAACATAGTAGATGATATAAAAATAGTTTTCAAAGTGGTTGTAACAATTTATGCTATAAGGAGAATACCAATTGCTTATAGTGTAAGAGAATTCCAGTTGCTGATAATCTTTGTCAATATTTGTTATTATATGTCCTTTTCATTTTAGCCATTCTGTAGGTATATAGTGAAATTCACTGTGTTTTTAAAATTGATATAATTAACATATAACATTATATTAGTTTCAGGTGTACAACATAATGACTTGATATGTGTATATATTGTGAAATGATCACCACCATCAGTCTAGTTAACATCCATCAACACACAGAGTTGCAATTTTCTTTTCTTATGGTGACAGCTTTTAAGATCTACTCTCTTAGCAACTTTCAAATATACAACAGAGTGTTATTAACTATAGTCACCATGCTATACATTATACTCTGTATTTTTAAATCCGATATTAAAGTAAACCTTGCCTGGAATTCTAGCTGTTATTATCCTCTACTAATATGGGTACAATCTCTTTAGAACTGGAAAGTATGAAGCCAATAGAGTTGGGTGCATCAAGATCTTATGTTTGTGTCACCCATGGAGGCCAAGCCACTTGGCAATAGTGGCTAAATGTCCTGGAAATAATGAGAATGCAGAAATACAATGACTTCTTATAAGTTGGATACCAAGTGGAAGGGGCTGAAAGCCAGACTGTGAGGTTTGGACATGAATGGGCCAGTTCTTGATTGATTGATTGATTTGTTTTCTATTATGGAAATAGGATATAGAGCATAGTGGTATAAGGAAACTGCTATTGAAATCTGGACACATGTGACTTGGATTTGAGTGATGGCATTACTGATGCACAGCACAGGGAAGTGGAAAGAGCTGAACTCTGGGTCCAGCCAGGACTGGATATAAATCCTTGGTTCTGCTAATTAAGAATTTGTGACTTCCGGTTGTGTAAGCTCTATGAGTTTCAATTTCCTCATCAGCTAAGTGGACATAATAGTACCTGCCTTGCAGTGCTCTGGAAAGAACATGAGGAATGTGTTTCTGTAGTACCTGACAGCATCAGGGCTCCGTAAACAACTGATGTTGCTGTGATCCCGGTTGTAAAAATCATCCTCTCTGAGCCTCATTTCCGTTATGTGAAAATGGAGATGATAACACATATCTCATTGATCTGTTGAGCAGTTTAAATGAGATAACGTATATAAAAGAGCTTTCCGGAACACAAAGCTAAATGTTATTTTTCTTCTTGTAAAAGTAGTTATTCAAGGGATCTTAGCAGCCACCATTTCTTGAGCATTTCACTATGTTGTTTTAATTGCCTCTTCTTCACCCCATTGGTGGGGAGGGGTCCCTGCCCTAGGGTTATGGGAATGGCCAACACATAACACGCTACTGGACAGATGAAATCAACAGCAGTTTCTTAGTAACGTAGACTCACAGCCCCAGAGGAGGAGGCCCCCACATGCCACACAGGGCCACATGGGGAACACTTGCACTTGGAAACAGTCAAGGAACTAGCATGGTCTGTCAGGGGCAGGCTTTGTCATATTAAGAGGATGAGGTGCCCCTTGGTTCATGTGGGAGGATGTCATTGGCTTGTTTGACTACTTCTGTGGGCTGGCAGGGAATGGAATCGCTACCAAGGGATAAGCAGGAACTGTACATGGTCCTTTTTTTTTTTTTAAAGATTTTATTTTTTCCTTTTTCTCCCCAAAGCCCCCCGGTACATAGTTGTGTATTCTTCGTTGTGGGTTCTTCTAGTTGTGGCATGTGGGACGCTGCCTCAGCGTGGTCTGATGAGCAGTGCCATGTCCGCGCCCAGGATTCGAACTAACGAAACACTGGGCCGCCTGCAGCGGAGCGCGCGAACTTAACCACTCGGCCACGGGGCCAGCCCCTGTACATGGTCCTTTTGAAAAGGCGGGTTACTTGGCTAAGGGGCTTTATCCATGAGAGCAGGGTGGGGAGGAGAACTTGCAGTTATGCATTTGAGGCCCTTCTGGGTTCCCCCAAATGTCAAGGCAGCACATCATATTGGGCTTTAATTTTAGGCCTTAAACCACATGCATGTCATAGAATTTGTAAGTATTTAAAATGCTCATTGACCATCCAGGGTGGATATTATCATTCTCCCCATTTCAGACCTGAGGGAACTGTGGGGAGGAGGGGACAGCAACCCAGCTATGGCAGTGCCAGGAGTGAGCTCAGGTTTGAATCCTGGCCGTGTGGCTGATACTCCCCTGGCTGTTCTGTGGGATCTGGTGGTGCTGGGAAGGATGGTGCTGGAGTGGTACAAGATTGGAGGCCAGGAGGCCAGTCAGCTGTCCCATCGAGTGCCCACCACTGGTCCTTAACTCAAATGCGCAGAATCTACACAGCTCATGTAAGTAAATACATGTGGTCAGAAGTGTAAGGCTCAGTATTAAGGACAAACTAAGGAGTGGTGGGGGCTGTGGTGAACTGGTGGCACATGCTCCTTCCCAGAGGGACAGCCACTCCTCAGTTCTGGCTGACTGTGCCAGGTGTGAAAGCAAGACGAGTATTGCCAGTTTTCATGATGTTCTGAGGGGATCCAGAGATCTGAAGTATTAAATGTGAAGAATCCCGATCCTAAAGTTTGGCCACAGGTATAATTAAAAAAAAATATTATGCAGGCCACACTATGAGGATTATGCAAAACACATCTGTAGGCGGGGTGTGGCTCTCAGCCTATGAGCCACACGAACCTGGGTAGTGGCAGAGGGACTGCCCAGGTACTGATACAGCTGTGGACATGGAGTTTTAACCAGATGTGTTCTTGGCCACAGGGCTAAATGGCAGACTCAAGGGCATTTTCCATCAACATGAGACCGTTCATTACATATGCCCTTGGCTTCAGGTTTCGCCAGCCTGGAAGTACATCTGCGTTTACGTTGACATCAGTTCCTGACTTGCTCCATGTTTCTACCTGCCTCCTTTAGTCTACTTCCAGCGGTGGCTGTTAGCCCAGGTGTGCTCCGGAGTCAGTCAGTTGGTGAGAGGCACTGGAGTACGGTGGCTACACTCCGGGTTTGCATCTTCGATCTTCCATTTACTGCCTTTGTGAGAGGGTATGTTGACCTACCTCCAAGAGTGGCTGTGAGAATTATAAAAGATAATAAATATTAAGGACTTTGAATAATGTCTCGTGTACAGTAAGTACTCTACAAATGTTAGCTATTATCATTCATATTTCTTCCTTCTTGGCCTTTCGGTTTGAGGCATCTAGCCGCTTCTCCTGATGCATTGGCCCCCTGAGAGAATTCACTTGGTGTTGCCCCAAGCCCTCAGGGTGCCAAGGTTGTATTAGTCATTCAAAAGTTATTTATTGAGGGCCCACTGTGCGCCAGGTTCTGTTCCAGGCATTCGAGAATTATCAACTGTGAACACAATAGAGAAAGAGACTGCAGTGTAGCGCATAAGACTGACAATAATCCTAAAAACAAACGAACAAAATAAGTCCCATGTGCTTACTGCTATGAAGAAAACTAAAGCGGTGATGCGATAGAGAGTGAACAGATGGGTACTTTAGATTGGGTGCTCAAGAACAGTCACTCTGAGGAAGTCATTTGACCTGAGGTTTGAATGACAAGGAAGTATCTTTTCTTTTAATCATGTAGAGGAAGAGTGTTCCTGGCTAATGGAGCAGCAAGTAGAAAGGCCCTGAGGCAGGAATGAGCTTGGCTTGTCCAGGGAACAGGCAAAAGGACAGACTGGCTGGAGGACAGAGAATAAGGGGACAAGAGGAAAGAGATTAGGCCACTGAGCTAGCCAGGGACCATACCACACCAGGCTTGGTAGACCGAGGCAAAGATTTTGGTTCTATTTTAAGTGCTAGGTGGAGGGTTTGAAGCAGGGGAGTGACAAGACCTGATTTATGTTTCCAGTGGATCACTCTTGCTCCAGCATGGAGGAGGGATTGGAGGGGAGACGGAGGGGAAGCAGAAAGGCCACCAGCGCCACTGTGGACGACTGTGGACTAAGTAGCGGAGGCCGGGAGAATGGCTTTTTCCCAAACTCTTTTTTCATTCATTCATTCAGTAGCTCTTTCTTGAGTGTCTGTTGTGTGTCAGCAATGTATTAGGTACTGGGAATACGTTGATATATGAAATTGTCGTGAGCTCTGCTACCGTTGAGCTTTCAATCAATTGTCCCTCTTGGTTTCCTGGGTCCTCAGGCAGCACTGTCTGTCACCTCATCATTCACAAGCATTAATCTTCTAGCAGCTCACCTGAACCACACACGCTTGCCTGCTGGCCTGCCACTGGGGTGAGTAATCACGTAGGATGCTCTCCTCCCTCTGCACCACCCTGCGATTTCCTGCCTCCCTCAGCAAACGCAAGGGATGTAAATATGGGGATGCAAAATGGATGTGGGGGAGAAGGAGGCATCCGAACTTACCTGCCAGAAGCCCAGAACCTCTTTGAAGCCCATACGCATGTTTGTAAGCATCAGGTTACAGGATCCTTTATCTCCAGGGGACCACTGAGGGAATTACAAGTCAAAAAGATGACCTTTGTTTCTGGTCTGTTTTCGATAAGGTCAGACTTTCTTCTTTCTTAAGATAAATTTTTTTTTTTTTAAAGATTTTATTTTTTTCCTCTTTCTCCCCAAAGCCCCCCAGTACATAGTTGTATATTCTTCATTGTGGGTCCTTCTAGTTGTGGCATGTGGGACGCTGCCTCAGCGTGGTTTGATGAGCAGTGTCATGTCAGCGCCCAGGATTTGAACCAACGAAACACTGGGCCGCCTGAAGCAGAGTGCGCAAACTTAACCACTCGGCCACTGGGCCAGCCCCAAGATAAAATTTTTTTAAGGTAATGAAACAACATTGCTTAGCATGGAGAATGCTTTTGCAGATTCAATTCACAACCACAGGCACTTGTGTGAAATTCTGGGTGTAACCACATTTCTCAAATGGTAAAGAAAATGGGCAATTCGCGTTCTTCAAATGAAACCAAGCACCTAACAACTGTCTTTCGCTATCCCATAGTCAGAGACCAGTGAAAAGAACTCCTAAGAGAGTCTGCTGGATGAGCTAACCTCCTCTGCCTCTTCTTTACAGAATAGAAATGCCAGTTACATTTTTGAATGGAGAGAGGGAAGTCCAGCTTCAAGGAAGCAACAGGAAGTAGAACAACCGTGTAGTAGGTTCCATGTGTCAGGAACCTACTCATTGGGAGTGCACAAAAATAGGAGAATTCTGGCAAAAGAACAGGTGAAAAATTGGTTTAAACCAGTTCCAGAAATTTTTTTTCATGGCAATGGGATCCTTCTTGGAGAATATTATTCAGAGACCCTGTACGCAAGAGAGACAAAATAGACTCTGTTTTGAAATGGGAGGGTGAGTAGGGCTCAGCCTCTTGCCTTCCCATCCCCGGCAAGTCTTGGAACCTTAGCCCTTCAAGGAACCCAGTTGGAGCCCTATTGATTGATTGACTGTTTTTTAAAGATTGGCACCTGACCTAACATCTGTTGCCAATCTTCTTTTTCTTTTAAATTCGTCTTCTCCCAAATCCCCCCCAGTCTGTAGTTGTATATTCTAGCTGTAGGTCCTTCCGGTTGTGCTATGTGGGATGCTGCCTCAGCATGGCTTGATGAGTTGTGTGTAGGTCTGCAAAACCCTGGGCGGCCAATGCAGAGCGCATGAACTTAACCACTTGGCCATGGGGCTGGACCTGGATTTAAATCAGGATAGAGAACAGGGATTGTGTTAACATCTTTTTTCCCAAGTTAAATTTTATTAAGAGTATATCATTTGTGAGGCACTCTGCTAACAAAACAATTTACATACACAGCATTACACTTGATCCCGTGAAATGAATATTGTTACACCTGTTGTCAAGATGAGGAAACTGAGGCTGAGGGTAGCTGGATCACGTGCTCAAAATTACACAGTTACTTGGTGGCAAATCTTGCCTTGAAACTCAGAGCTGACGCCAAAACTTCTGCTTCTAACCAAGAAACTACTGTTTCTCTCTCTGACAGATTTCTTCAATTCTCATCAAGAGCAGAAGCATTTCAAGGAATGTTTACAGAAAGGAGATAGGGAGGAGGAAAAGGAGGAAGAAAGAGTAACGTGAGGAGGCAGAGGGAAGAGTAAGACTTACAAAGAGGAAATTAGCGTAAAATTACAAAAACCCAAGGAACCAGCTGTTAAGAAAGGAAACTCCATGGAAAATCCAAAGAAAGATAATACTATGAGGAGAGAGAGAAAGAAGAGGTGGGGCTCAGATGTAAGGTCACTGCTTACCAGGGACCAAAATGCCAACATTTCAGCCAGGGCCAGACCCCCTAGTTTCTACTGTGATCTGATTACTTAGTCATTTAAAGCTGGTTAATGTTGACCAGCAAACAGATCGACACAAGAGATTGGCCCAGGACACACGAGTCTTGCAGGTGGCCCAGATAACTGGAGCTGGGCAGTCTTTTCGGGCGTCTAGCTCTTGAGTCCGTATGGTGCCCAGCCCCTGGATGGTGGCTTTCTCTGCTGTGAAATCATCATTTCGTCCCCATTGACTGAAGTTTTAGGCAGGTTGTTGAGATGACTGGCTGGGTTAGGGGTTCATGGACCCATGGGCTGACAGTGAACTAATCTAGGAGACAACCCAGAAGCCAAGAATCTGGCTGTGGGATGTATTGTTCTCTAAAAGAACAAAGCAGGGAAAAGAAACCAGTGAGAAAGCTGTGGGTTTGTTTGTGGTGACTGCTCTCTGCCACTAGCTGGCCCACTTGTGCGGAATCAGTTGCCAATACAAGCAGTATCAACACCATGTAGCACACAGGTCTTGGGTAGAGTTGGCGGCATAGCTTCTACTGCCATTATGGCTAAGCGGGTGACAGCTGTTGCGGCAGCATCTGCCCAAAGTGATGAGGGGCAGATCACTTCCTCATTCTCTGCCTCTGTTCACCTCTCTGAAGCACCTGGTTATATTCGCTCCTTACCTACTTCTTCGGGTAAGAGATGTGGAGTCACACGGCAAGAGTGTTGAAAAGCATCCTTAGTCTTCTGGGAAGGAAAAGAAAGAAACATTCAGCGAAGACCTTTGTATTCCAGACAATTCACATGCCTTCTCTGATCAGATTTTCCCCAAACCCTAGCGTAGGCAGTATTAGCTCCATTTTACAGGAGATATTCAGAGATTTCTGAGATTCAGAGAGATTGCGCTGACTGTCCAATTGCCTCCCCTTCTCCTTTAGATGCCCTACATTTCCTGTGGGCATCTAGTGGTAATCCTGTTAAATGCTTACCCCTAACCAAAGGGCATCAGAATAGGTATGAAAAGCCTGGACACTAGCCCTGGCAGGGCCAAGCACATAACACGGCTGTGGGAGGTAGTCAGGAAGGATAGCAGGGAGAGAAGTGTGATGAAATGGAAAGTGCATATGAAGACATTCAGATGCAAGGAAAACGCACCACTACGCCTGTAAACGAGATAAAGCCGGAGTCTTTCAGTTTACAGCCTCTTGACTAGATCAGCCCTTAGATCCTTTTGAGCTCCAATGTTTAATTTTTTTGCCTCCCATCAAAACTAGCACAGCCTTTGTCTGTTCTCCTCAGGTTCTGCTTTCTGTTGGTGGGAGTGGGTGGTGCCGATGAGCTAATCAGATAAGCTAACCTCTCTGAATGGATAAATTAGCTAATGGGCAACTCCTCCCATGACTTAATGCCATAATTGGGATTAAGTATGTGCCTTCTGATCTTGACCTGGGGGATTGACAAATCGTGGGAATTCACACTTCTGTGCCCAGCATTCCGGCAATGACACTCTGGGGCAGCACCTGGCACAGGGCTGGACAGGAACTGGCCCATGACCCAGCCTTGTTTCCCTCCAACCAGGCCATCAGTAAGATGGCCAGAGCCTAATGATTGGACTGAAAACTCCAGGTTCTGTCTTACGTGGTGGCCCCCTGGGGAGTGGGAGGTGTTGGGGTTGGGGGGAACAATGATAACTTTAGTCGTTTAATAACATTTTAGTTATCACATTTTAAACTCCTAATAAACACAGAAATACTTGCTTAAAAGTTAAAAAAATACATTTATGGTAAAAATAAAAAACACCTAGAAAGGTATAAAGAGTGAACGTCCTTGTCCCCCGTAACGCCCAGTCCCTTTTCCTAAAGGAAATAACTAACTGTTAATTTCTTGTAAATATCTAAGCTAAGGAAGACCACCCGTATCTTGAATATTCTATCCTTGTAGAAACCACAAACAAACCCATCTTCTTTCCCTCCTTCCCCCCCCCCCCCCCCCGATGATGCCAACAGTGTGGCCTTGCTCTTACATATTTTGTCTTGCTTACTCTTGGCTTGCTCTGTCCACCCCCGCACCAACCACCAACTCTCACTTTTTCCATTTCAGAAAATGTTGTTTTCAGAAAAAATCTTTTATCAGTCGCTTATACTTGACTGTAGAAAAGAGTGTAATGAGTATAGAATGTGGGATCTAGAAGGAATTTTCCACAATTGTGGAAGCTGAGGCCTCAGAAAAATGAATACTTGCACTATTTTGGGTTTGTATGCTGTTTTCCTGTTTACAAAAGGGCTTTCCTGTTCATCATTGTATTTGACCCTTTTACTAGCTCCCTGTATGGGAGCAGGGGTAGGCAGTATGATTGCCACTGTACGGATGAGGAAACCCAGGTTCCCGGGTTGACTTCCCCAACAGCCAGTTCCCTCATTGTCCCAGGGGCATGGGCATGGCAGGCCTTGCAGAGAGATTTCGGGTGTGGTGAGGACAGGGTGGAGATGTAAGGTAATTCCTCAAATTGCAATACTTGGGAGGCTGGCTGTTTTGCATGAGTTGACATTCACCTCTGGCTCAGGTACTCTGCTGACTTCACTTTCCAGGTTTAATTTGGCTCCTGGCCCTGGGTTTCCCAGGTTTGGAAATGGCACTACCATTGCTTGAAGCAGAGGAGTGAGTGGAGCTCCTGGTACTCAGCCAGCATCATCCTCCCAGGCTCAGGCAGGTCGGAAGCTGAGTTGGTTCTTCCTCGTGCCTGTGCCTCTCATGCTGGAGCCAGTTTCTCCCTTCATGCTTTCCTGCCTCCTTCCCTTAATTCTGTGTCATGGAAGGGGAAATGTGTGTTTCCTAACTTTACCTCCTTTGCCTCTGCGGGAGGTAAGTAAAACGGGCAAGAAAGTCAGGGTGGATCAAGGTCAATACAATGAGCCAGGTCTGGGCTGCTGACATCAGTATGGAGACAAAAGGGACTTGGAATTTCCTCTTGAGGACCTGACAGCTTGGTGGGATGGTTGATCAGACGCACAGCAAAGTAAGTGAGTTAGGAATTACACTTGGCTTCAAGTAATAGAGAATCCAAACAGCAGCGATTTAGACAACAGTCTTTTTTCTTCCAAATTCCTTCAAGTTTGGAGCTGGGCCTTCCAGGCCTGGTCTGGTAGCTCTATGATGTCACCAGGATTCCAGCATCCTCCCTTCTTCTGCTCCACTGTCTTTTGTAGGATTGCTTCATGGTCAAAAGATGGCTGTTGGAGATCCAGACTTCACGTCTCAAGCAAGAAGAAGGAGAAAGGGGAAAATACAAAAGAGTAAATGTTAGCTGAGTATACCCTCTTTGAATCATGTTCCTAGAAGCTCCACACCAAGAGACTGACTTATGATTCATCAGCTACCCTACCTACCAATGTGGCTGAGAGATATTTTGTTTGTCTAGCTTCATTTATTTATTTATTTATGCTGAGGAAGATTTGCTCTGAGCTGACACCTGTGCCAGTCTTCCTCTATTTTGTATGTGGGTTGCTGCCAAAGCATGGCTGCTGACGAGTGGTGTAGGTCTGTGCCTGGGATCTGAACTTGGGCCACTGAAGTGGAGCAAGCCAAATGTAACCACTAGGCCACAGGGCCTGCCCCATATTTATTTATTTTTTTTAACTGGGTACATTGTTATCTCCAACATACAATCTTTATTATTATGAAAGAGGAGGGGAACAGATGTTGAGTAATTACTAGCAGCCTCAGCTAACCTGGCCAATTTCAGTGGGTGGTGGCGCCTTCAGCACGCTCTGCTGAATGCGTGGTTTAGCTAAATACTGAAGCCTCTCTGTGCCTCAGTAACACCTGCCTTGCAGTGACTAAATTTTATAGGACTGTTGTGAATGTCCAATGAGAAAATGTATGTCAATGGCTTAGAGCTATAGGAGGTATACTGTCAGTGCCCCATAAATGTTAGTTGTGATGGTGAGCACAGCCGATGGTCATGATCCAGATCCGGATATCAGACTGCCTGGGCTTGTATCCCACCTCCAGTACTTCCTGCCCAGCCATGGGCACGTTACTGTGATTCTGTTTCTTCCATGGTAAAATAGGATGACAGAATCTGCCTCTTTGAATTTCTATCAGTTTAAGATGATCCATGTAGAGCGTTTAAGAGAGTGTGTGGCATATCATTGGCACTCAGAGAATGTTCATTACGATTATGGAAGCACAGAGAAGGGGCATGCAACACAGACTCAGCAAGGCTCACTTCCCGGGCCAGTGGTATCTGGGTTGTGTTTCGGCAGATGTGAAGGAGAGAGCTGGTGAAGACGGTGGGGAGGGAGTCACAAGCAGAGTGGGCAGCATGGAGGTGTGACTCTCAGAGCTGTGAAGGGTCGAGTGTGTCTGGGCCCCAAGGTCAAGGTAGGAAGAGGGACAAGTTGAGGTGGAGAAGAAAGGCCAGTTTGAGACTTGAACAGCTTATGTGCCCTGATGAAGAGCTGACAACCCTGGGGGAGATGGGCCTGCTGCCCCACCTCCTGGGGCTGGTTTCTGCAGGTGGCTGGGATCCCATTCAGAGACAAGGAATTAGCTGATTTCAACAGTGCTTGGTTTATTGGCATCTGCAAACTCCTACCTGTTAACCAAAGGCCCAGGGCTCAAACTCCTGGCCCTGTTCCTCTGGGAGCAGGCCATTAATCAACTAATGACTTCCACTCTGGCAGAGAAGGAAATGCTAACAGCTGGAGGCTGATCTTATGACTGGAGGAAAGGCAGGCTGTTGTAAGTGCTCACAGGGCTGTAAGAACATTTGACTCTGGGTTTCCAACAGTGCTTTACTACACATTAGCAGATGAGAACAGATTTATTTATCAGGTTCCACTAGAAATCAAGTTGTTGAGGTGGCAGGAGAGGTAAATTCTGAGGTGGGGGGAAAAGGGGGAGGTGCGGGGGATGCCCTGGTGCATTTAAGGGACCACAGAGGGAGCAACGGGGCTGCTGGTTCCTCAGCAGGGACATCAAGTAGGAAGAACACTTGACATGAATCTAAAGTCAAGGGGGCCAGTCTCCCCTCTGTCCTCAAGTTTCCAGAAACAATGTACAATGTTCCTTAAAACATGGATAATAACACTTGCTAACTGGCATGAACAGGCTCTTTGTTGGTCAAAAGAGAAAATGTATGTCTGCAAAGACACCTTGTAAGGTGCACCTATAATAAAATCCAACCTCCACCCCAATGTCCCAGGCCTCCTCACAGATTATAGAACACACCAGCCTCTTTCCCACCTTTGTCCATTGACAAGTTCTCCTTTTTTTGCCTAGAACGTTCTCCTGCCAGCTCCTCCCGTGACTTGTTCTGCCTTCTCTCAGCTTATGTACCACTTTCTCCGAAAGGCCTTCCCTGACCTGTTGAAAGCATGCGCTCCCCTCTGAGCCTCTACTGCCCAAGAGAGAGGGTGTTGACAACCCAGGCTCCGAAGCAAGACTCTTGGGTTCAAGTTCAGTTCTAACTCATACCAGTTGTCTGACCTTGGGCAATCACCTAAGCTCTCTGTGCCTCAGTTTCCACATCTATAAAATGGAGATAATAATATTTCTCTCATATAGTGGTGTGGACAAGGGGTGACTTTAATAGACGTCAGCTATTATCACTGTTTGTCAGAGCTCTCTATTTCCTTTCTAGCACTAACCACATCTGTAGTTAATTAATTTATATTTATGTTTATTATCCAACACCCACCCCCTTCCCTATTGGGATCTCCATGAGGGTAGCAACCATGTCGTTCTCATCTGTTCTTTTTTCCACCCAGTTTTATTGAGATATAATTGACACACAGCGCTGTATAAATTTAAGGTGTACAGCATAATGGTTTGACTTACATATATTGTGAAATGATTATTGCAATACATTTAGTTAACATCCATCATCTCATATAGATACATAAAAAGAGAAACCAAAACATTTTTTTCCTTGGGATGAGATTTCTTGGGATCTACTCTCTTAACAACTTTCCTATATATCGTCCAGCAGTGTGAACGCTAGTCATCACGTTGTACATTACATCCCTAGTGCTCATTTATCTTGTAATCCTTTCTTATGTAACAGGTGCACAGCATGGTGTCTGGCACCTAGCAGATGCGCAGGAAACAGTTATTCTAAGGAACGTACTGAATGAGTATTTCCCAGAACCGAGCCCCGAGGGTGACTGAGACAGTCCTGGGGTCGGACAAAGAGCTTGTCTGATGGCCTGCTTTGCATTTCATTCTCCCTTTTGTAGGTCTTTCACTTATGTAATGAAACAGCAGTGAAACCCCAGGATAACTGAGTGCTTCCCCTCCAGCCAGCCCAGTATTTGACCACAAAAAGGGGGAAGAAAAAATGAGAAAAAGAGGCGCTCCAAACCGCATGCTTCTTGGCACAGAAAAATGGGCTGTCTTTTTCCCACAGTCATGTGAGGGCATTGCAGCAGACTGGGGGCATGTTCCACTGAGCCCCAGAGCCACCAAATGATGAGGCATCAAGGGCCCCAGCTTGGGTGTCAGTGGTTGAGGCTTTTTCCAGCTCTGCCCCTTTGCCATGCAACCTTTGTCAAGTCACTTGACCTCTCTGGGTCTCTTCAGTATCCTCATCTACAAATTAAGGGGCTTGGGATAAATGATTAAAGTAGAGTGGCCATCCAGCCTGGCTTTGCCTATAGGTCTGGTATAATTATTAGTAATAACCTCTGTCATTCTCTAAGTGACCTGTACTAGGTGATAAATTATAAGATCAGTTTGAAGTCTCTTCCAGTTATAATATTTTGCCTTTTAAAAACAATTTTTCTAGGGGCGGCCCCGTGTCTGAGTGGTTGGGTTCACGCACTCCACTTCGGTGGCCCAGTTCAGATCCTGGACGCGGACATGGCACCACTCATTAGGCCATACTGAGGCTGCATCCCACATATACCACAACTAGAAGGACCCACAACTAAAATATACAACTATGTACTGGGAGGATTTGGGGAGAAAAAGCAGAAAAAAACCCCCAATTTTTCTAATTGCCTACCCCTGCATCTGCCCCACCTCAGATCCATGCTCTGTCCAGCTCTGTGCCCTGAGATGCTGACCTCCAAAGACAGTGTCACTTGGATGCATCTGCTCTCTGGCTTCCAGTGGGGTTTGGTGATGGGAGGCATTAGCAGAAGATGGGAGTGTGGAAAAAGAGAGAAGTAGGGGACTTAGCGCTCTGCCGCCCCCTTCACTGCAACCTTGGAAGTGGCTCCTTCCTATGCCCTCAGCTTCCATTGGGCTGAGCTCTCAGAGCATCACCCTCTCCTGGCCCCTTCAGGTCTAGGGATAGTAATGGCTGTCCTGGGTGCATCAGCATCCCCAGCTGCTCCCTTAGCTCTGCCCACACCTCTGTATATAGTCCCTTCATCTAACTTTCTCCAGTTAACCCTTTTAAGTGTGCTGCCTATTTCCTGTGGCACTTGAACAAATACAGATTCTCTGACAGTCTGACCCAGTGTCTACCTGGGACACAGGCTGTTTAATACAGGGAGACCTCAAATCCAATAGTAGGCAGCCATATCGATGGTCTTGGTTTTCTCGGATGCTAGGAGGTCTGTGGACTAGCTTGTGGTATCACTGGTGATATGAATGAAGGGGAGGGGATGTGGTGATGGCCTTTGATTCAAATGCCATTTAGGTGCCGCTGTCACAGGATAAGAATAAAACTAAGAAACTTACAACGCATGCCTAACACATAATAAGCATCCAAGAAACGTGCATTGAATATATGGTAAGATTTCCACCCGCTAATTTTATTATGAACATTTTCAAATGTACAGAATGTTGAAAGACTTGTGCAGTCCACACCCATATACTCACCATCTAGATTCCACAAGGAAGATGCTGTTGTACTTGCTTTATCCCATATCCATCCAACCATCTAATCCCGTCTACCAACTCATCTTATTATTTATATATTTCAAAGTAAATTGCAAACATTAGTATACTTTTCCCAGAAACACTTTCACAATTACAGTAGGGTTTTTTTCATTACAAAAGCAACTGAAGCTAATTATTAAACTTCCTGACAACATAGGGTGAAAACAAAATGAAAAAAGGAAAATATCTCTCTTCTTCTCTACAGTCTTGTTGCCCGAGCATAACTACTGGTGATTAGAGTTCCAAAAATTCATGCAGATGTATACTTCTGATGTTTTATACCATACTTATTGCTTTTCAACTTCCTTTAAAAAAGATCAATCATACTTTGAAGTCGTTCTTTCCTGTCAATGATTACAGTGGTCTTCTTTCGAATGGCCGTAGAATTTTCAATATTATGTGACTACATTTATTTAACCATTTCTCACTGATGGACATTCCCACTGTTTCCATTTTTTGATCTGATAAACAATGCTGCAATGAAGATCCTGATACATTCCTTTATTCAACAAATATTTAATAAGCACCTGCTATGTGCCAGACATGGGTCTATGCTCTGGGGCTATTGGGGGAATAAGATAGATAAGATCTCTGTGTGGAAATTGCATTCTTGTGAGGGAGACAGATAATAAGCCAGAACACAACAACAAAATAAATTTTAGCTAGTTATGAAGAAGATAAAACAGAACAATGCGATAGATGGTGATGAGAGGTGCTGCTTTACAAAGGCTAGTCTGGGAAGGCCTCCTTGAGCAGGTGACATTTGGGCTGAGACCTGAATGATGAGAAGGAGCCAGTTGTGCAAAGTTCTAGGGAGAATGTATAGCAAATGTAAAGGGCCTGAGGTGGGAACAAGCTTGGTGTGTTTGAAGAACGGAAACAAAGCCCACGTGACAGAAGGGAAGCAAGCGGTTGAGGATGAGGCTAGAAAGGTAAGAGAGGGCCAGATCATTTAGGGCCAAGGATTGAGTTTTATTCTTCATGCAGTGTATCAGATTGTGTTTTAATCACTGGAGAGTCATAGAATAAAACTAGCTCCATCTGACCTGTGTGGAATGGAGTGTGAGCAAATTTCATGCATCTGGTTAGCTGCAGCGCAGGAAGCCATAACTTCACCCTAGGCTGGGTGGCATCCTGGAAAGAGAATGGAGGTCAGAGTCAGACAGGTCTGTGTTTAAATTCCAGCTCCATTGGTATATATCCCAAAGCAGTGAAAGTAGGGTCTTGAAGAGATGTTTGTACGCCCATGTTCTAGCAGTATTATTCACAATAGCGGAAAAGTGGAAGCAACCCAAGTGTCCATCGATGGATGAGTGCATAAACAAATGTGATATATACACACAATGGAATACTATTCAGCCTTAAAAAGGAAGTGAATCTGATGCACGCTACTAAATGGGTGAACTTTAAGGACATTATGCTAAGCACAATAAGCCAGGCACAGAAAGACAAATACTGTACGGTTCCACTTACATGAGGTGCCTAGAAGCATCAAATTCATAGAGATGAAAAGTAGAATGATTGGTTGCCAAGGGCTGGGGCGAGCGGGGAGTGAGGAGTGGTTAATGAGCAGAGTTTCAGTTTTGCAAGATAAAAAGAATTCTGGAGATTGGTTGCACAATAATGTGAATGTACTTGATACTACTGAACTGTACACGTAAATACGGCTAAGATGGTAAATTCTAGGTTACATGTAGTTTGCCATAGTTAAAAATTTTTTAAAAATTCCAGTTCCATCACTTATGGGTGGCGTGACTTGGCCAATTTGTCTCTCTGAGCCTCAGTTTTCACATATGTAAAAGGGAGACAGTAATATCACCTAGTTATTGTGGAGACAAGCTCAGATGCTGTCTGGTTCCAATCTTCCTTGGCAGAATTTGGAATCTCAGGCTTCCCAGCCTTCCCAGACAGGTAAAAGTCCCTTTGATTGAATTTCAATTGAGTTGGCCTTATACCTAATACGTAGTAGATGCTCAATGAACATGTGTTGACTGACTGGCTGAATGAATCTACTTGTGTAGACATGATCTAGTAGGAGCCATATGTCTAGGGAGCTATGTGCCTTGTACATAGTTGGCATTCAATAAACATTTTTGGAACAGGTGAGTGAACAAAGTGGACGACACATCTGGCCAAGAATGGTAAAACAATCTCCCTGTTCCAAAATATAGACAAGATTTTTTCTCATCTGGTACCAGCAAGTATTAGTCACTTCAGAAAACAAAGTAATTGAAAGTAACCGAGCCTCATGTTAGCATCTGTATTAGTTTTCTATTGCTAGAAAACAACAAATTTGTACAAATATACTGGTTTAAACAACACAAATTTATTACCTTGAGTTCTGTGGGTCAGGCTTCTGACACGGGTCTCACCTGGCGAAAATCAAGGTGTCTGCAGGGCTGTGTACATTACCAGAGGTTCTGGGGAAGGGTCTGTTGCCTTGCACAGTTGGGTTTGCAAAATCCAATCCTTGTGGTTGTAGGACTGAGATCCTATCTCCTTGCCAGCTGTCACTGAGGGCCATTCTCAGCTTCTAGAGGCTCCCCGCATTCTTTAACCTGTGCCCACCGCCTCCATCTTTAAAGTCAGCAGCTCTTCTTCCCGCTCATCTCTGACCAGCAGGGAAAGGTTCCTTGCTTTTAAGGATGCAAGTAATTAGATTGTGCTCACCTGGGTCACCCAGCATACTCTCTTTACCTCAAGGTCCTTCATCTTCAAGTCCCCTTTAAAGACTGAAAGATTCTAGGGATTAGGATGTGAATATTTTTGGAGGGTTATTATTCTGCCTACCACGGCATCTATTATCCCATTAGTATGAACTGGCTTCTCAGAGCAGGTAGTCATCTCCAAGCAAAAAGCTCTGGGTAATGAGGCTAATGAAAGGAAAATTTGGACAAAGGGAAGAAAGCTGAGGCCCTGGCAGTAAACATGTTGGCAGACCTGCAAGAGATGCTACAGAAAGAGGTTCCTGGCTTCGTGGAATCCAGGTTCACCCAAAGAAGAAAGAAATACAAATGCCAAGAAAGTTAAACTCGGTGTGTCTTACAATTTCCCTTCAGATAAGTTCTGCCAAGGATTTTCACTTGCCGTGAACAGTTGTAATCCCTTCCCGTGGTTTTCATTAGTTGATTGATGGGTTGTTATTGGATCATTGCTGCTGATAATGAAGGATGTCTTTGCTGGGGTGATGAAGCTTCCAGACGTCCTCAGAGCAAGCGTTAACTTAGGCTCACCCAGCACCTGGCATTGGCTGTGCACGATGTCGTTGGCTCCTACAGCAGGTTCTGCCACTAATGGGGGACCTGGTGGTGTCTGACTCTGACCTTTACGTCACTTCTGGGGCTTCCTCTCTGGAGAGTCTAATAAGTTACAGAGCTAAAATGCCATCTGTTTTGAGCCTTTTTTTCTTTCTAGACTGTCTGTTTGCCATCCTCCTTCCTTTCTTCTCTCCTCTCTAGTTTTCTGATGTTTTAGGAGCAAAATAATAAAAAAGAATGGAAACCACTTCAATGCAGGAAGTAACTCAAAGGTGTAGGAAGGAATGTACGAAGTTCACTGCTCTCGTCTTCCCTGTTCTGATAAAAGGAGTGTACAGCAAAGGAACATTTTTTCTGGTTTGGGGAAAGGAGGCACTAACAGGCTGAGGCAGCCCTGCCGTGGGGCTGCAGTCTCCTGCCTGTTGATGTGATGCAAACTGAGGGGATGGGGAGGAAATGGCCACTTCTGAGGCCATGGGGATTACAGGCTTCAGGTCAACCATGCCGGGTGGGGAGACTCTTGCCCATGGTTTGCTCTGAGATGGGGTGTATCAGGCTTGGGCCTTCTAGATGCTGCCACAGTGGGAAGCCAAAGTGTCGTGGGTGCTAAGAGAGGTCACAGCTCTTGGGAACAGGGGTTGCAACACAGAGGAAACTCCTCCTTCCTCCCCTGACCACACCCTAGTTTCTCTCACGCTTGGGCTTCCCAGTCACACAAGTCATGCCAATGGGGACAGCCCTGGGGAAGACGTTTGGAAAAGGGGTTAGAGAGGTCGAAATCGCCGGCATGATATCATCAAGAAGCCTTCTTGGGAAACCCAACAGGAAGAAGAGGTTGCTGAGCCAAGAAAAGTCGCCAGACATTTCTTTTGGCTTGAGGCATCATATACATTTGAATAACAATAACCAAATTATTATTAACAATAATAATTTGAGCCACAGGGATGTGCTAATCATAATTTTACAGGGATTATCTTTAGTCATTACACTAACTCTGCAAGGCAGGCATGATCTGTATCCTACAGATGCTGAAACTGAGGATGAGAGGTTAGGAGAGGTGTCAACAGCCACAGAGCACGTGTGGTGGGGCTGAGATTCAAATTGAGGTTCATTGACTTTAAAGCCTATTTTCTCTTTCTTTTCCTCCCTCCGTCCCTCCATCCTTGCCTCCCTTCCTCCTTCCCTTCTTTTTTTCCTTCCTTCCATCCTTCTTTCTTTCCTTCCTCTTCTATTTTCTTTCTGCCATGTTTGCTTCATGTCTTGTCTTGTAAAGAAATAAAACGTTACACACTCAATGGAAGTCCTTTTGTGTTCCTCCCCTGCCTTCCTATCCAGAGGCAGCCTCTCAATTGAGGTTTGTAAATGTCGCTCCCATCCTTCATTATATGTGTCTGTGGCCATAAATGATACACAGCATGGTGTGCTTTAAAAATTTGTGTATATGAAAAAGAACCAAAAGTATTCATTTACAGAGAAAGAAATACACATGACTGTTAACTGTAGGAAAAGATTCACTGTATCACTCATCAAAATTAAAATCGCATTGAGATACCATTTTTTAAACCTGTCAAATTGGTCAATGCTCAAGATTTGGTAACATAGCGTGTCAAAGAGGCTGTGGGGAAGAGGTGCTCAAACTTCGGTCGTGGATGAGTAAATTGGTATAATGTCTGTAGAGGACAATTTGACAATCTCTATCAAAAATGCAAATGCAACAAATTGCAAAAGAAATTCCATTTCTTGGAATTTGTCAATAGCTGTATTTGTCCATGTTCAAAAGCACATGTGTTCAAGGTTATTCATTGAAGTATCGCTTGTAATAAAAAGACCAGACACAGTCCACATACCCATCACTGAGGTTGGATAAATGATGGTGCATCCCTGTACTGGAATCCTCTGCAGTTATAAAAAAGAATGAAGCCCCTCTCTATGCTAATTGGAAATTTCTCCAGTACATGTTACGTAGAAAAAAAACCAAAGTGCAGAAGAAGATGTATAGCAGGCTGCCTTTTTTGTAGCAAAGGGGAAAATAAGCCTATGGATCCATTTTTGTTTGCATGTGCGTAAAGAAACTCTGAAAGATTACATATGAAAACTAGTAACAATTTTCCGTGTGGGAGGAAAGTGGAGCAGGATGAGGAAAGGAAGGAAGACTTTTAAATATAGTCCTTAAATTTTTTTTTGAGCAGTGTGGATGGACTGTTTTACCCATCCAAAAACTGAAGTTAAAAATTTGGAATGGTATCACACAGCACAAGTCATTCTGCAGCTAACTTTTTCCAATCTGGTTTATGTTTTTGAGGCCTATACGTGTGGTCACGATCTTGATCTTTCTGAGAATTATGCTGCCTTGAACTGTGGAATCTTACAGCTGGAAATGCTCCTGGAGATCATCCAGCTTCCAACTTTCACACTACAGGAAAGGAAAATGACGGTGCTGAAATGGCAAATGGCTTGCCCAGGGTGGCCCAGCAGGTCAGTGACAGAATTGGGGTTGGCCTCAGATCTTCCAACCTTGACTGGGAGTCTGGGGCTGCCTTTATCCCCCCTCTCTCAACGCCAAAACCACCTCCTGATTCTTACTAAGAGGTTAATAACTTTGTGTGTTGTCCTTTTCTAGGGACCTTTGCCTTTTGAAAACAAAGCAAAGACAAACAACAACATCAAACAACAAAATCAAGTGGTCACTGTTTTATGCAATAGAGATTTCTCTGATCTCATAAGAAGTCAGAGGGAGATGCTTTGGCGTAAGGGAAATGGAGGGGATGCCAATAGCGGTGGTGCAGCAGCCAGGGATGGAGCACACATTCTAGTATCTCCTCTCGCTTCTCCTCCTCCAAAATAAACAAACAAGTAAAATAAAAGGAAAAGAAAAAAGCTAACAAAAACAAAACAACTAGGTCGTTGCTCATTCACTTATAAGATTGGTTCTGCCTTTGGCCCAGGAAGGAACTAATTTGTGGTTTGAATCAGTGATGGCATTGTTGCAAATATTGTTAATGCAACAAAATGTTATTAGACTTTTTGTTGCCATAGTGACAGTCAAGGCACCAATACGCCCCCCACGGTGAATGAGACCTCTGCAGGTCAAGTCCTCTGGTCCATCCCTCTGCCATCAGGCAGGACCCCATTACAACATCCTAACAGGTGAGGACCTTTTAGGGTTTATCTTGATAAGTGACCCCAGCCCTTCTGGAGTTCTTACAATGAATCAAACACTACATCAGAAGCAGTGAGAACACAAAAACCCAGAAGATCCCTGCTTTCACTTCAAATTAAATAGCATAGATGGGTGTTTCTCAAAATTTTATACCAAAATATTTATAACAGTGGAGGAGCACCAACAATGTGAAGAGGCCCTCCCAAGCTTGGAATTTTGATCACTTTCAGGATTTTAACTTACAATTTCATGCAAATGCTGGATTTCACTCCATAATACAAATATGTTTGCTTCAACGTCCACATTCATAGTCTATTAATCACTTTTTTCTCCCCAATCTTCTGGTAAAATTGATGCTCCAGGAAGATACACCATGTTGACCTGTGGTTTTAGATATCATCCGTCTAGATCTCAGCCCAGATCTTTGTGTACTCAAGTTTCAACAACATGGACTAGCCCGGAGTTGGCAAGCTTTTTTTGTAAAGGGCCAGACAGTGAATATTTAGGCTTTGTGGGCCATACTGTTTCTGTTACAACTACTCAACCATGCCACTGTAGCACTGTAGCAAAGGCAACCATAGACAATACGTAAATAAATTGGCACGGCTCTGTTCTAATAAAACTTTATTTACAAAAAAAGATTTGGCCCACAGCCTAGATTTGGCCCACAGGCTGTAGTTTACCAACTCCTGGATGAGACAATAAAGGCCCAAGGGTTTATAAAAAGGAAATATTTTCAGCTGGGGCAAGTAAGGAAGACAAATGGGAGTAGAAATATCGTTGATCGTTGAAGGCAACATAGTATTTCAAAGAGCAGAGAGGAAATGACAGTGTAAGCAAAGGCAAATGTTTTTAGGTTTGTGTGTAGGTAGGAGACAAGGAGGACAGTAAGGAGATCAATTTGGCTGGAGGAAGTAACTCGTGTCCAAGAGAAGCATTCTAAAACATCGGAGCTGGAAGGGACTTTGCTGATCATTTGTTTCTCATTATACAGATGGGGAAACTGAGGTCAAAAGAGGTCTCAGATCTGGAAAGAGGCTGGAGAGTGGAGTGCCTTGAATATGAAGCTAAGGGATCTCAGCTCTGCTGTGCAGGCCAGTGATGTTTCAACATTTCATCATTTGAATGCTTAATCATTAACCCACTTCCTACATGCCGCGTGACCAGATGTCCCAAGAGGAGTTCCTTTGGGATGGAGTTAATTCTCATCCTTTGTACACCATTGTGAAATAGCACCACAGAGATGGTGACAAGAAACATCTGGAGCAATCACCTAGAGAAGGGCCAAGGATCCAGAAGCCTTAGCTTCTCATCCTACCAACAACTTGCTCTGTAAGATCAGACCAAATCCTGAGCTCTCCTGTGGTTTTCTCCTTGGTTAAACAAGAAGGCTTCCTCCTCGTCTCTCCATCAGAATCAGTGGCTTGTTCCTCTCCCACTTCTCTGCCCCCTTCTCCCACCACCAACACTGAAGTCATCAATGACCAGAAGACACTGGAATGGGAGGTGCCACAATCTTGTGTGACCCAGATATTCATCCATTGATTTGTTCCCTACTAATTATTGAGCACTTCTCATGCACTGGGTGCTGAGAATAAACAGTGAAGGAGGCATGCCAGCTTCTACCCTTATGGAACTCACGTTCTAGTGTGTGAGGAGGGAACACAAACAATGTACAAGTAAACAAAGAAACAAAAGAATTTCAGATGAAGGTAAGTGCTGCAAACAACATTGAGTAGGTCTTGTGGTAGTGACTGGAAGGGCTCTTTCGGCTACTCTAGCAAGGGACGACCTCTTTGAGGAAAGATCTGAAAGTTGAGAAGAGCTAATGATGGAGAACTCCAGGCCAAGGGGAGAGCAAGGGGCAAGGACGCTGAGCTTGCTGTGTTCAAGGAGCAGGCATGTGTGTCCGCGGGGCAGTGGGTGAGGGGAAGATGGATGCGAGACAAAGATAAGGAGGTAGACGGCATGAGGAAATTGATGAGTTTTAAAAAAATTTTTATTGAGATTATGATTGTTTACAACCTTGTGAAATTTCAGTTGTATATCATTGTTTGTCAGTCGTGTTGCAGGTGCACCACTTCACCCTTTGTGCCCACCCCCACCCTCCCTTCCCCCTGGTAGCCACTAATCTGTTCTCTTTGACTTCCACATAGGAGTGGAGTCATACAGAGATTGTCTTTCTCTATCTGGCTTGGGAAATTGATGAGTTTTAATCTGGTCAAACAAGTGACTCAATCTGGGTTTATATTTTTAAAAGAGCATCCAGGCTGTTACCTGGAGAATGGCTTGGGGGGATTAACAGTAGAAGTAAGATAATCGACAGGGCTTGTCCAGGTGGGAAATGGTGGTGGCCTAGATCAGACAGTAGCGGTGGAGACTGAGAGAGGGGACTGGATTCAGGATATACTTTGGAAGCAGAAGAAACAGGACCTGTTGAGCCACTGGACATGGGGGTTTGGGGTGGTGTTGATGGTGATGCTGGTGAAAGGAAGGCAGAACTCAAAGATGACTGCAGGTTGGAGCTTGAACAACCAGTAAATTGTGGTATCTTTTTTTTTTTTTTTTGAGGAAGACTGGCCCTGAGCTAACATCTGTGCCCATCTTCCTCTACTTTATATGTGGGACGCCTGCCACAGCATGGCTTGACAGTGGTACTAAGTCCGCACCTGGGATCTGAAGAGGTGAACCCCTGGCCACCGAAGCAGAGTGCACAAACTTAACCACTACGACACCAGGCCGGCCCCTGTGGTATCTTTTTTGTTGTTGTTGAGACTGGAACACTGGGGGATAAACAGCTTTGGGTGGGGAGTGTGGTCAGTCAACAGGTCCACTGTCGGTGTGCTAAGATGAAGATGCCTGTGAGACCTCCAGGTGGGGACACACAGTTGGCAGTGGGAGGCACATTTTTGTGTGTCTCCAGTGTTAAAGGATAGCATTCTCTCTAACATACAAGTGCCAATCCCTGGAGACTTGATGTGTTTGACAATACATTTTATATCTCCTCCCTGGAATGTCTGGGACGCCTTAAAGATCTGTCGATTCCACAGATCCATCCTAGTTTCTGCATTTCACCTCCAGCAGACATCCTGCTCCCATCTCAGCTCAACCCCCTGCCACCACATGACTTCTCTGCCCATCCTGCTTGGGCCCAGTGTGGATGTGTATTAGGAACCTGACACAGATTCAAATTGCCCTTCCCAGAGATTGTGCCACTCACATTCCCATCAACAGTGAAGGCGTGTCCATTTCCCTACGTTCTTACCAACACTGGGTACTGATAGATAATAGATGGCGACACATTTCAATTTGTATTGCAAAGATAAGCTTTTAAACAATAAAGTACCCTCTCTATGTAAACTGTAACACATGGAATCATTCAAGTGCTCCCAATCCCGAGTAATTACTCAGGACTTTCAGAGCGCAGATCATAATGATGGCTAACATTGGTTGAAACCCTGCTGCATGCCAGGCAGGGCAGTCGTGATACATTTGTTATCCTCACAGCGTCTCAATATGGTGTGTGTTATTATCATCCCTCATTTTCTAGATGAGGAAACTGAGGCCAAAGGAAATTAAGTAACTTGTCCAAACGGCAGAGCTGGCATTCACACCCCAGGTCAGTGAGAGCACAGAGCCCAGGCTTCTCATCACTGCCTTCCTTCCTCCTGCTGTCCTGAGAGGGAGGCCAGCCCAGGACTGCTCCCCGCCCAGGATGACAGCATTCATTGAAGTCCTGGAAATTCTTGTCATTGATTAGCCTCCCCTTCTTACTTTCCAGTTTCCTCCTCCTGGATTTCTAGATCCTTTTTGGGGTTTACTCCTGGTTGACTTCTGGTCAATATAACCCTCTGTGATCCTCCCTCAGCAAAAACATCCAACACATCCGGTGGTGTAATGAAAGCCACAAAACTTCCTGCAGCTTTAGGCTGGGGAGGGGACTCCACACTGGTGGGCTATCTTCTCTGCCACCTCTTTCCTGTCACATAGCAGTCAGATAAATTTCATTTTTTCCTGATAATAAAAATGAGATAATATATATTGTACTCTGTGTGCATGTCCTGTCTTAAGCACTATTAATAGCTACAACTTCTCAATGGGGTAGACATTTTCTGTGTTTAGTGTAGAAAATTGGAATAAGAGTACCTAAGGACGGCCATGGCTAGGATTTTGGTAAATTCCCTTCCAGCACTTTTTTCTTGGCTTTAGTATTTTTTATATATTTTCATGGGCATTACAGCATACACACAATAAGGTTGTATACGTTTGACTACATAATTTTGAGAGGGAAGAGAGGAGGAAATGAAAGAATTTGAAGTGTGGACAGTTCTGTTCCCCATTCCACTGGCTTAGTGGATGCCCTGGAGTGAGCGTGAGAAGGGAACAGGGAGGAATCTGTGTTCCCTCCTCAGACCTCAGTTCCTGGGGCCTCTCATCCTGTGTGTCTCACCACGCTGACTGCGGTTCTAGGTTTAAAGAGACATATATTGTGTTCAGTATGGAACCTCATTCAAATCAATTTCTTCAGCTGATGGTCATACTAAGAGTCAGGGATCTCTTGGACATTCAGGGAAATACTGGCTGACCGAACTTACTGACACATCTCTGTCTCCCATCTGGTCTCATGCTAAGGGGTTTCAAGTGTGTTTTGACTGTTTACATTTCTACCTGGAGTGCTGACTTGACAAGCTAACCATTTTGTGCAAGATGCCACTCCACTGTTTGGAGCTGGGTCACCCTGTACTTTGAGGTTTAAATCAAAGTGACTTCAGCTCTTTATCCTATTTTCTATGAGAAGTCCAGCATCCTTGCTGAGATTCCCACCGTCTCTGGGGCTGATGTTCTCGTGGTCGGTTCTGGCTCTGGGTTTCTGCCCCGAGGAGCTCTGGGCTCACTTCTGCTGTGGGAGGGACTGCACGCTGCCCTCCGCTCTGTGCTGGGACTCGCTTGGGACTCAGCCTCTGCTTTCGGTTCTCACCAGGCCCTTCTCCCAAGGAATGTTTGCTTAGCAGACATGAGTCAAGGTGTGAGGATTTGGGAGGGATTTTTAAAATTCATAGCAACACCAACACATTAAAATTACTTTTCTTTCCATGATTTCTGAGCTATGGACTAGCAGAGTACCTGAGGCTGTTGGGACATGGAGAAAAAGGCAAGAGATAGGGGCCGGTAGCCTCTCAGGTGTGACAAAGATGGGTACATTCCTCCTGGGTTGAGACAGAAGTGAGTGGTCCTGTCATTATTCCCCAAGCAGATGCTGACCAGATGGGGTGATCCTGGCAGCAGAGGAGTGTGGGCTGGGCTGCCTCTGGTTGGGGAAGGGACAGGAAGGAAGCAGCTAGAACCCAAGTCAGGTCACCTATGTTGGTGCTTGTGCAGGGGGTGGCCCCACAACACTCTGCGAAGAACTCAATGCATGTGCCCCGTGAGAGGGCAGCCATACAGAGGGAGCCAAAGGCCAGTCCACGTTATCCAGGGAAGCAGCACCCATTGAGATGAGGAAGATCAGCCCCTCACTGTGGGCAGCTAAGTAAGGAGACACCTCTGTCCTTCCCTCCTTCCATCCCGCCCCAACACCAGACGACTTGCGTGAAGGAGATGGGTGGTGAGAAGAGACCATACTCCAACCCACCCAGCCCCACTCCCAAGCTCCTTAGAGATGGACGTTTGGTATGTGTTTGGGTTTCGGAGGCGGTGAGAAGAAGAGAGTCATCGCTTGAAAATAAGTTTAAAGTTTTGAAACGCATGGGACTGAGTCCTACTGGAAGTAAAATGTGACTGTATAACCCCTAAAAACTGAAAATAAATAGCATTGGACTAAGATGATGTTGAGCATCATTAAAGAGGGCTTGAGAGCCCACAGTTGGTGACAATTTTGTGATTGACACCCTGGCAAGCTGAGGCTCCTTAATAAACTGGATGCAATTGGAATTATTGGATATCAGCCTTTTAAAGCCTCAATTTTTACAGCCAAAATGCCTTTCCAGGAAGGCGGTACTTTCCCCAGCTGGTAGAATATTCCCTCTTCACCGGATGACTTTTATTTAGGCCTGGGGAGGTGCACGCTCCATACATCAGCCATCAAAGGCAGCACCAGAGGGAAAAGGAGTTGGGGAGGAGTCACCTGAAAACCTTGCTGGCTTGCGGAAGTAATTTGTAACGGAAGTGAGCAAGAGAGCGTGACTGCCCCCGACTTACCTCTTGACGGTGGTGAAGGGTTATGTGTAGATAGCATGTGTGTATGAGCATCAGGCCTTTTGTGTGTGTGTGAGGAAGATTGGCCCTGAGCTAACATCTGTTGCCAATCTTTCTCTATTTTATGTGGTATGCCACCACAGCATGGCTTGACAAGTGGTGCTAGGTCCATGCCTGGGATCCGAACCTGTGAACCCCAGGCCATGAAAGCAGAGTGCATGAACTTAACCACTACAGCACTGGGCTGGCCCTTTTTTTTTTTGGTGAGGAAGATTGGCCTTGCACTAACATCTATGCCAATCTTCCTCTATTTTGTATGTGGCATGCCTCCACAGCATGGCTGATGAGTGGAGTAAGTCTGTGTCCAGGATCTGAACTTGCCAACCCAGGCCACTGAAGCAGAGCACGCAGAACTTTAACCGCTTGGCCACAGGGCTGGCCCCAGTACCAGGCCTTTTTTACCCACATGGTTTGTCGAATCCTTCCCCTGTAATGCTGCGTCACTGTTCCAGCCACCTGCTCTTTGCAACAAACTGGGAGTCCAAATGTCCCCCTAATTCCCCTCACTTAAGGCATAGCTGTGCCCATAGAGTAAAAGGAGGTGGTGAGAGAAAGTAACACCAAGGGTTGAGAGGAAAAGGGAATTAGAAAGACAGGCCATTTGAAAACTAAGACTGCCTTGAATTCTCTCAGTGGCTCTGTCTTGGAAACAAGAAGCGGAAGATAGTCTAAGAGGGGGGGTTAGTTTTTAGCAACTGTTTTAGAACTGACAACAGAGGAAGAGAGACCAGAACCACAGACAAAATTAACATTTTGTACTTTAGCATCATTTGATTTTTTAAAAAGTCCCCAATTTTAGGAGGGGTTGTCCGTAGATAAGGGCTTCTGTTCTGAACTGGAGGAAGATCCTGGTGAAGCCTGGATGAAGTCTATGGTCCCTTCCCCAAATCACTCCCCATCAGTATCCCATGATCCTGGAAATCCCCAGGGTTAACTTTCTTCCCTTTTGGGTACAATTATGAAGCTCATTTAACGCATTCCACTATGGTGTCTCAATTTACAGATGAGCTGAGGGCTGGAGAAATTTAACAATTAACGCAAGTTCATACAGCTGGGAAACCACACAGCCCAGGACTGGAACCTGGGCCTACTGGATTCCAAACTCTTTCTATCATACCAGTGGCCCCAGTATTTACTGCCTCTTTCAGGATTAGGTAACTTCTCTGTCAACTCCATCACACTCCATTTACTAAGCGAGGTAGCCAAGAGCTCAGACTACGGGCTTTGGGGTCAGGAGGGCTTGGGTTGGAGTCTAGACTCCATCACTGATCTGTTGTGTGACTTTGGAAAGTTAACCTCCATCAGTCTACTCCAAAGGAGGCCAGGCTGCGGGGAAGAAGTCCAACCAAGCAAGTGGTAAACATTTTACTATACAATTGTTAATTGTTTAAAGTCATATATTCTTTAGCCACGAGCAAGCAATGACAGAACAGAACAGACAGTAATGATCAGAACAATAGCTAGCATGTATGGAGTGCCTGGGATGCATTAGACAGTGTGCTAAGTGCTCTCCATGTAGTGTATTAATTAATTCTCTTAACAATTCAATGAGATCTGTACAATTAACAACCTCAATGTACGAAGAAGAAGCACATCCAGCCACAAGGAGAGGAGCCAGGATTTGAACGCAGGTGGATGGACTCGGGAGCTGGTGCTCCCCAGCTGGAGGTAGGCTGGCATGGGCCTTCTTGGGGGGTTGGAGGCAGATGGTGATGCGTGGGAGGGGGAGTAGAGGGCTCTGGTCCTGGAGGCAGCACACGGGCTTTGGACATTGGAGGGCAGGGAAGACGGTGACAAGAACAAGAGTGAGACAAGATCACCATGGAATGGGGGACTGTGTGTTTGAAACAGCTGCCACCTGTGGAGCGATGGCTGAAGTAAGGCGGTTGAAGCTGATTTCCAAAAGTGAGTCATTGTCAAATCTGCTACTTCAGTCGAGATGGTCTAGTCGGGTGGTCTTTTAAACCGCATCCCATGGAAACTTAGAGTCCTCCAAGGGGATGGGTGGATGGAGGGAGTAGGGTAGACGTTCAGCAAATGGGTCTTCAAGACCCTCTTGTCTGCTTCAACCACAGCCATTCCACTTTGCTTCTTGCTTTGTTTTTTTAAGGCGAAACTCACATACAGTCAAGCACACAAATGTCAATGATAAAGGCGAGTTTTTATATCTGTATAAATCCACATAGCCACTACCCAGATCAAGATAAAGAAACCTTTCAGCACGCCTGGGTGAGCTCTCAGCTGTCTCCTCCCAGTCAATACCCTCACCAAAGCAACCACCATTCTCCTCCATCTGTTTTTGAACTTCACATAAATGGAATTACAAAGTTTGTACTTTTTTGTGTCTGGTCTCTTTTGCTCAATGTTATATCTGAGAGATTCATCCATGTTTTTGCATGTAGAGAAGTCTGTTCTCTTCCAGTGCCATGTAGTATTCTATTGTGGGGCCACACTACAATTTATTCATCTTTTCTAGTATTGATGGACGTTCAGGTTGTTGCCAGGTTTTGGTATTATGAACGTAGCTGTTGTGAACATTCTTGTACAAGTCTTGTGAACAAATGAACGTGTTTCTGTCCAGTGCTTACCCAGGGGTGGGTCATAGAGTGGCTGTGTCTCTGGTTGGAAGAGTAGCTCTGCTTTTGAATAGATGTTTCATAGAGTGGGGATCCTTATAAGATATCCTGAGGAAAGGGCGTGATTGCTAAAATGTTTTATTTTTTTAATTTATTATTATCGTTATTATTTTTTTTGTTGAGGATGATTCACTCTGAGCTAACATCTGTTGCCAATCTTCCTTCTTTTGTATGTGAGCCACCACCACAGCATGGCCACTGACAAACAAATAGTGTAGATCCGCATCCCTGAACCGAACCCGGGTTGCCTAAGCGGAGTGTGCCGAACTCAGCCAATAGGCCACCGGGGCTGCCCTAAGTCAATCATCTGCATTTATTGATGGTAAAACTGAGACTCAGAGAGGAAAGTGATTTGCCTAGTGTCGAACTGCAGCAAAGCCACATCTAGAATCCGATTAATAGACTAAAAATTTCCTATGGACTCTTGAACTCTCTGAAATCAGTAGTAAATATCACTCAAACTGGCTGCTGGTCAGATGTGGAAAGGACAGCATAATTCGAGTCAGAAGCCTTGGGGTCAAGCCCCAGTACTGTCACTAACCAGAGTGTGACACACGGCAAGGTACCCACTGCTGTGAGCCTCAGTCCCCCTAACTGGGAAGTGAACGCCCACGCTTCACAGGGTTGCCGAGCTGATGGAGACGACGACGCGCAGACTCCATAGGTTGAAAAGCACTTAACTTCATTATTATCAAAATACAGCCTAAGAGGATTTGAGAAGCATGTTGTTTTCTTACAATATTAATGCTTATAATAATTCACTGCTTTACATGTTATGTTTTAGCCTGACTTAATAGTTTTAATGACAGCTTTTCCCCCTTCATTAAAAAGCTAGTGTGGCAGATGGTATTTTCCAAGGATGGCTGCCTGCGTATATCTTATCCTATAGGCTGCCCTCTGTGGGATATTTTTATAATGCGACTCATCTCCATTGAAGAGGGGGGGGTCAGTGTTCCCTCCCCTCAGCCCTGGACAGACATTTGTGACTACCTCAGCTAGTCAAACGTGGCAGAAATGATGGTGTGTGAGGATGAATCCAGAGTTAGAAAGGAAAAGTCTGAATTTTGGGGTGTTTCCTAGGGAGAACAGAAACATGGCGGGAGGAGAGCCTGCAGTGGCTTTTATTTTCCTGATTTCACACTGTGGTCCTTTGCATTTCTCAAGTTTCTTGATGTAAGCATTCCACCAAAGAGAAAAAAAATAGATCTAGCAAACACCCTCTCGAGTTAAACCTGAGATGAGAACTGGTGCTCCATAGCTTCCAATTTAGGTGGAGCTTTGTCGTCTGTGGGGAGCCCAGTGACTCCAGGAGAAAGGCCCAGAGGCCAAATCCTCCTCTGGGGCCCACGGGGGATGGGAGCGTGAGTGAGGGCACGTCTGGGATGGTGAGAGCAACCCTCAGTCTCAGAGGCTGATGGACTCCTGGGACCTGAGCCCTCAAGGCAGAAGCACACCTACGGCTGTGGGTGGCTGAGTCACACAGAGAGCTGACTTTTTGCCGCTTGACTTTCCCCAGAGGGTTTTAGGTTTCGGTGAAAGAACGTCCTTCTGTCAAGAAGTTGTTTATTACAAATTTTAAAATAATAAATTCCTCATATGTGTAAATGGCTTCACATACTGGGAAGCACGTTCACGTGGGTTACTTACTTGATTTTTCCAACCGCCCTGTAAAGAAACCAGAGAACGTATTCTCTTCTTCCTGCTCCTCCTCCCCTGCTTCTTTCCCTTCCTCTTCCTCCTCCTCCCTTTCTTCCTCTCCTTCCTCTCCTTCTCCTTTTTCTTCTTCATCTTCTTCTTCATCACCTTAATTTTCTATTTAAAGGAATTGAGAGGGTAAGGGCTTTGCCTAAGATCACACAGCTAGCAGGCAGAAGTGCCAATGAAAGAACCAGGTCTTCTGGTTTTTGGGTGAGTTTCCTTTACTGCATCACAGGCTTGATCCACGGTGAAGTCCGAGTTTTGGGCAATGTAGCAGATTGACGGCAGAGCGAACTTGAAGGAGGGTTACCCTTCACCCCTCAGATTGCCCTAAAACTTTTTACTGTATACATGGCATTGGTTTTTTATGGAATAAAATGCTAGTCATCTCTGTTGCCCCTGTCAGAAAAGAACCACCCTGTCAGTCATTTACATCTTAGCGAGAATTTAAGGACTTAAGTGTCCTCTCTGAGAGATATTTGTATTTTACATCTTATGTCTCATTGTGATTTTTGACACCTGGAAAAGGCATTTTCTGGAGCAGGGTGGAAGTGCGTGGGAGAGATTTTATAGACAGTCTCCATGCCATGACATCATGTCAGCAGATGCTACTACTTGGATCACAGAAATTCAGTTATCAAGTATCTGAGTGCTGGTTGCTGGGGATACCAGGATGAATAGACATGGTCCATGGAAGGAGTCACAGTCTGGTGGGGGAGACAGGCAAGGAAGCAGGTAACATGATTTGGGAAGCGCTATTATAGATGTAAGTGTTCAGGCTGCTATGGGAGCATCAAGGAACTGGGGTAGGAGTGGGGCTAGATCAGAGCTTTCCTAGAGGAGGTGACATCATTTGGGCTGAATGTGGAAAGGAAATGGAACTGCCATCTATTGAACCTCCTATGTGCTGATTCTATGGAGGAATGCAACCCCAGGGAAGCAGGCATGAGGGAAGGGGAGCATGGTGGCGAGGGAGGGAGGGTCATATGAAGGAGCGCGTTGCTGCACTGACCGCAGCTCTGTAGCAAGCCTGGCCAATTGCTCCGTCGTGCTGGGCAGCCTCAGAGAGGCCTTATGGAACTCTGTCCCTTCAGTAACCTGTGGGAGGCATGGAGAGGAAACACTTCTTCTGGTTCTTTTCCATTTCCGGTCCCCCGATGGCCAAAGTTCACCCCTTGGGGAGTTAACTCTCAAGCATTTCTGGATCAAGTCACATGCCCTGGAGCTGGCAATTTAGCCAAGTCTGAGTCTGGGAGTGATGAGAGGTGCTAGAGACGGCTGGTGGCGCCTTAGGAGCAAACACTGGTGGCCAGGGTGCTGGTGGAGGAGATCTGAGGTGGCTCAGAGGAGGAGCAGCTGTGAGGTGCTGGGGTATTTACATACACTGGACTGTCTAATCCTGCAATGACCTTGTGCTGTAGGTTGAACTGTGTCCCTCCAGGAGCTATGTTGACGTCCTCACCCTTGGTATCTGTAAACGTGACCCTATTCAGAAATAGGGTCTTTGCAGATGTAAATTAAGGTGAGGTCATACTGGAGTAGGGTGGCCATTAATCCAATGATTGTTGTCCTTATAAGAAGAGACCCAGAGGGCTGGCCCAGTGGCGCAGCAGTTATGTTCGCATGTTCCGCTTCTCAGTGGCCAGGGGTTCACTGGTTCGAATCCCGGGTGCGGACATAGCACCGCTTGGCACGCCATGCTGTGGTAGGCATCCCACATGTAAAGTAGAGGAAGATGGCTCAGGGCCAGTTTTCCTCAGCAAAAAGAGGAGGATTGGCAGCAGTTAGCTCAGGGCTAATCTTCCTCCAAAAAAAAAAAAGAAGAGACTCAGAGACAGACACCCACAGAGAGAAGAATGCCATATGAAGACACAGACACGCCGGGAGAAGGCCATGTGACGATGAGGCAGAGAGCAGAGGGATGTATCCATAAGCTGAGGAGAACCAAGGATTGCTGACAACAGCAGGAGCTGAGAAAAAGGCGTGGAACAGATTCTCCCCTAATGAAAGACTCTGGAGAGAGCATGGCCCTGCTGACTCCCTGATCTTAGACTTCTAGCCTCTGGAAGAATAATGCAAGAGAATCCATTTCTGTTGTTTGAAGCCACCTGGTTTGTGGTACTTTGTTACGGCAGGCCTAGGAAACGAACGCAGAATAAGACAGGTATTATTGTACCCACTTTACAGCCCAAACAAAACAAAACAAGGCTGTTGCTCAAGTTTTCCCAGTTGGTATATAACAGAGCTGGGATCTTAACCCAGCTTTGTCCTACTCAAAGCTCTGCACTCTCCCGTGTGCCATCTCCGGGAGGGTGTGGTTAGCCATCTGGGCCCCAGGGAAGGGCAGCCTTGGTGGAGGGGTGAACCCAAGCAGAGGCCCAAAATGCAGATAGCTGCGCATGACACTGAAGAGTGAGAGTGATGATGAGAGGGGGTGCTGACTGTGTTGACGATGGTAAGAGCAAACAGTTACTGAGAACATTCTACACAGTGAGCACGGTTCTGGGTGATTCACATCTATTTACTCACTTAATCCTCACCAAATCTAGTGATGAGCAACTTTTATAATTCCCATTTTCCCAATAAGTGTCTGAGACACAGAGGGGTTGAGCAACTTGCTTAGTGTCACTGGCAGTGGGGTTGAAGCCCCGGCTGCTGAGCTTGTGGTCTTTGCATCCACCCTGCCTTCATTCACCCAAGGTTGATAAAGTGCTAGATACTAGGGTGCAGAGATGAACATGCCCTGGTCCCCCGACCCCAAAGCCCTCCTATCTTTCTAATCCAGTTTAGTTGACGCCCTTGCACACACACACTCGAGAGCTGCGCTGTCCAATATGGTAGCCACTAGCCATATGTGGCTACCGAGCCTCTGAGATGTGGCCAGTCTGAACTCACGTGTGCTGCATGCATAAAATACACACCGGGGTTAGAAGTCCTAGTACAAAAAGAAGGTAAAATATTCATAATTTTTAATATTGACTGCATGTCAAAATGATCATGTTTTGGCTATATTGGGCTATATAAAATATATCAGTAGAGTTCATTGCATCTTTTAAAAAAGTGGCCACAGAAACTAAAGCCACATATATGCTCACACGACATTTCTATTGGATG
Organism: Equus quagga; assembly: GCF_021613505.1. Taxonomy (NCBI): domain Eukaryota; kingdom Metazoa; phylum Chordata; class Mammalia; order Perissodactyla; family Equidae; genus Equus; species Equus quagga. The sequence goes on along the minus strand of NC_060273.1, from coordinate 62,335,747 downwards.
GCAGTGCTCTTGGAATTGAGTTCCTTGAAGGCAGGGGCCATGTCTGTCCTGTTCACTCAGAGTCCCATGAGCCAGAACAGGGTCTGACGCACACAATGGTCGCTCAATACATATTTGTTGGATAACTGAATGAATGAATACACAAATGGCCAAATCTAATCCACTCCCATCTGCTCCTCTGTTTCCTGGGAGCACAGGTTGGACCTCATCTTCACCTCGCTCTGGCTCTCAATTACTCTGAGGCTCACAGAGAGAGCAGATGCTGCTTCATGCCAGGGAATGGAGGGGCTGCGTGTGTGGTGGAATCTGGAGGAAAAAAATGGTCAGAGCATTTCCGATCACAATGGCAGTTGCCATTTACTGGATGCAAATGCTGTGCCTGGCTTCGTTCTTGGCACTTTATATGGAGTGAGTCATTTAATTCTAACACCCCTATGACCTCAGTCCCACCATCAATTTCATTTACAGACAGGGGAAATTAACGCTCAGACAGGATAAGTCATGCCCCCAGGATTACATGGCTGGATTTGTACCCAGGTCTGTCTGATGTGACATTTATGCTCTTAGCCACTCCCATAGAGCAAAGGGAGGAGGAGATCGGGACCCTTCCCTCCCCACAGAGTGATCCTGCACCAGGGCTCCTTTGTTCTGAGACCCCAGAGCAGCCTGAGACAGCAGGCACCCCAGTGATCCGGGGTGCTGGGGAACCTACCATCTGTGTAGTACCACAGAGCATCTGGTTATGCATTGTCTGCACATCTAGGCGCGCCCCGCCTTTGCATCCAGCTGTGTCCTGCCTGTGCATCTTCTTCATTAGATGGCTGGGCCACCCACAGACTGGCTTACCTTCTGTCTGCGTGATGTGGCAATGAGTGAGCAGATGAGTGGGCAGCCCAGGGCAAGGAACAACCCTCGCCCGTGTCCTCTGATGAGCCACCCCTACCTGTCCTTCTGGACCTCAGCTTCTGTGGAGTCAAGAGCAGGAACTCACAAAGAGGCCCCAAACCACTTCTTCTGGTGCCGCTGGGGGCACATGCCAATATTACAGGTGTTTATGTTAGTCCATGGCCCCTTTAGGTTGGGTGGTGGGGCTGGAGGTCATGCAGTGCAGTCTGAACGCCATCTCTTACGAGCTGCATACAGTTGCGGAGCTCATTCTTCTTCTCCAAGGCTCAGACTCCTCTTCAGGGAAATGGGATAATAAGAAGCCGCTCATGTTATTGCTATAGCTCGTCAGGTGTGGCTCAAAGCCTTCCCTCAGCCTTTGTGGACCCCTCTCTCCTCGACACTCCTCCCGCACTCCTGACTCTTGCACTGGTTAATACCCGCTGATTTGTAATGTCACGTGGCGGTGTTCATGGATCCAGCAGGTGTGTTAATTAGGGTTTCCAAGGGCCTTAAAGGTAAATTGCTTAGCATGTGGGCTTTGAAGGCACTGCCAGGTTCAGGTCCTGAGCCTTTCTTCTTACCCTCTGTGTGACCTTGGGGAGTTTACTATACCTCTCTGAGCCTCTATTTCCCCATCTCTAAGTGGTGACAATAGTTATCTCCCTTGAAAGGTCATGGTGAGGACCACGTGGAACAGTCACAGAGAATGCATATGAAATATGGTCATGACATCCGGAGGGCCTTAGAGCTCCTGGCGGTCCTGGCGCATGTGCCCAGTCCGTTGACTCTCACGCTCCCTTGATGACTAGTCCACATGCTCAGGCTTGCCCTTGCTCCCTGCCTCACTGAAAATGCCTGCAGTCTCCCACAGCGCGCACCCACCGCCTGCCTCTGTGCCTGCCTTCCTTCCCGCTATTGTTCATGCTCTGTCTGTGCTCCTGTCAGGATCCCCCCCTGCACCGGGTGCCAGACCCCACCTCTGCTCTTCTCCTCAAGGACGTTGCTCATGCATTCTCCCTGGAGCTCCTGAATCCTCGGTTATTTTTCTACACGGTCTCATTCCCAGTATTGAGAATTAGGCTGAAAACTTCTCATGATGAATGATAACCCCTCCCTTTACCCCACATCTTCCTCCACCTACCGCTCCTTTTCTCTGCTCCCCTTTAAAGCACAGATCCACAGAAGTATATTTACTGTGTCTCCCTTCCTCTTCTCCCATTTTCTCTTGACCTTGATGCAATTAGGCATTTGCCTCAACTAACTCTAGTCAAGTTCGCCGATGACCACCACATTGAAAATTCAAGATTTGATTCTCAGTTCTCCTCTCAGCCGAGCTCTCAGCAGAATTTGGCACAGAGGGGCACTCTCTCCTTCACCCAACATTTTCTCCTCTCTTGCTTTTTCTTCTGTCTCCTTCTTAGTCTCTCTCGCTGGTTCTTCATCACCTTCCCAACCTCTAAACATTGGGGTGCTCCTTGTTCTCTTTACGAGGTATGGTCGGCTGAATAATGACTCCTCCAAAGATGTCCACATGCTAACCCCTGGAACGCGAGGATCACTTTATGTGGCAAAGACTTTGCATATTGTGTTTAAGTTAAGGCTGTTGAGATGGGGAGATTATCCTGGATTATCCAGGTGGACCCAAAGGTATATTCATTAAGTGTCCTTATAAAGGGGATGCAGAGGGAGATTTACTACAGACACAAAGAAGAAAGGGAGGCAACGTGACCAGGGAGGCAGAAATTGGGTGATGTAGCCACAAGCCAAGGAATGGTAGCCACTAGAATTGGAAGGGGCAAGGAATGAATTCTTTCCCAGATTCTCCAGAGGGAGTGCAGTCCTGCAGACCTCTTGCTTTTGGCCCAATGAAACTGATTTTGGACTTCTGGCCTTGAGAATCGAGAAAGAATAAACTTCTGTGGCTTTGAGCCATCAAGTTTGTGGTAATTTGCTATGGCAGCCATAGAACGCTAACACACTGGCTATATTCACTCCTCAGGTGATCTCAGCCAGCCTCATTGAAATGTAGGATGATCACATTAATTTATCCTCCAAAGTGGGACAATTCTGAGAGCAGAAGGGGCGCTGTTAATCACTACCCGGGAACAATAGGTCTAAGAGGAACGTGTGGTTACCATATTGAAATCCCGTCTTCATTGCTGACTCACGTGTTTCTATCTCAAGCTCTCCCCTGACCTCCAGATGCATAGAGTCAACCACCCCTTGACATCTTCAAATGGCAGCGTCACAGCAGTTCAAACTTTCGATGTCCAAAATAGAACTTCTAATTTCTCTGGGGAAAAACCCCTCCTCCTTACTTGAGACCTGCTCCTCCCGTGGTCTTCCCATCTCAGTGAATGCAACTCCAACTTGCCCCGCGCTGAAGCCTAAAATCTTGGCGTCATCTTCAACTCCCTTCTTTCTTGCACACCCATGAAATGCTGTTGGCAGGCTGTCCGCATCTTAAACCTGCACCACCCCTCTGCTGCCTCCTGCTCCATGTCCCCATCGTCTCTCACCTGCATCTTTCGTCCTACCTGGTCTCCCTGCTTCCATCCTTGACTCCAGTCATCTATTCTCCATGGTAGCTAGCGTGATCCTTTAGTGGAATTGGCTTGCTTGCAGATAGTTTTTATTTTATTTTTTAAACAAATTCTTAAATAGTGCTCACTATGTGCCAGGCGTAAGTCTGAGTACTTTACAGATTTTAACTCACTTGGTTTTGTAACAGCCCCACGAAAAGGGAACTTGCCCGAGGTCACCCATCTAGTCAGTGATGGCACTGGTACGGCCATCTGGCTCCTGATCGGTGCTGTCAACCCAGAATGATTAAAACGTGTCGATCATGTCCCGCCTCTGCTCTGACCCTTCAATGGTTTCCCACGTGCTCAGAATAAATGCCAAGTCCTCCCAGTTCTGCTTGAGCACGCTGACCTTAAACACTGCACGCCCACTCTCACCTCAGGGGCTCTGCCCTTGCTGGTTTGTTTGCATGTCCCCCCACCCCCACGTAATGTAAGGGACATGCTTGAGGGCCCCATTTTGCCTTGTTCTTTGCTGCGGGCCTGGATTAGCTTCTCCCGCCACAGAGTAAGTTCTTGAGAAATATATATATATTTTTAAATAGCAAGGAAGATTTTTTTCCTTTTTTTGCTTTTCGGTGAGGAAGATTGGCCCTGAGCTAACATCTGTTGCCAATCTTCATCTTTTTTTTCCCCCCTCCACAAAGCCCCAGTACATAGTTGTGTATCCTCCCTGTAAGTCATGCTAGTTCCTCTATGTGGGACGCTGCCACAGCATGGCCTGATGAGCTGTGTGTAGGTCCACACCCGGGACCTGAACCAGTGAACCCAGGGCTGCCCAAGCAGAGCGTGTGGACTTAACCCCTCAGACATGGGGCAGCCCCCAAAAATCATTTTGAATAAATGAATATATATACGTATACTATACATATATGTGTATGTACATAGATGACATACACCTGAACGTAGTGTATTTGTCTACTCCTCCTGATGGAGCGATTGCGATGCTGAGGCACAAAGGCTGAGAACCCGGGCTCTGCAGCTAATCTGCCCGAGGCTGCATCCCGACGCGGCCGTGCGAGCCTTGTGCCCATGACCTTCAGGACACCGCCCCACCCTCTGCACTTCACTTCTTCATCTAGAAAACAGACTGACAACTAGTCCTTAACTCATGGGTTTTTTTCTCTTGAGGATTAAATGAGTTAATAGGTGCTTAGAATAGAGCTTGGACATAGTAAGCAGCAAATAAATATTAACTAAATAGGGGTCATTATCACTGATTGTGAGCGGTGTTCCTGAGTGGCAGCGTCATGTGAGTCACCTGACTATGGCCAAGCCCTGAGAGTTGGAGGTCTTTGTAGTGGGGTGTATGGTGTGCGCGTGTACATTTATTTGACAGACATTTACTGAGCACTTACTGTGTACCAGCACCTGTCACTTGCTGGAGACAAGAAATGAAGATGCCACCTCCTCTCAGGAAGCTCTGAATCGCCCTCGAGAGACTGACCCGTTCCTTCACACATTGAAGTATTATAATTAACAATTAATTATATAAATAACCTGTAATATATAATATATAAATAACAGGTAATTAATTATTAATAAAGATTTCATTACTTGTGCGACTTGTGTAGAGTCTTTCCTACGAACTCTCATGTCTGGGACATAGCATGATGAATGACACGCATCCTACAGCCTGGAGGAGGACAGAGGCGAGAAGGCAGCCTGATGACAGAGCGGGTAGGGGGCCACAGGTTCACACAGGAGGGGCACATGACTCCGCTCTGGGGCTGCCAGGGAAAGCTTCTGGACAGAAGGTGCATCTAAGCTGAGGGTTGAAGGATATGTAGAAATCAGCCATGTGACATGAGAGGAGAGTGTTCCAGACTGAGGAAAGAGCTTTAGCAAAGGCCTGGAGGGGAGAGTGAGGTGGCCCCCTGTAGGGACAGAGGGGTTTTCGTGGCAGAGACAGGGAGAGGAATGAGGGAGGCAGGCTGGGAGGAACACAGAGGCGTGGAGGGCCGTGAGCTCTGCGAGGAGTTTGGACCTTATCTGAAGGAAATGAGGACTCCACCAAGGAGCCTGGGAAAAAGGCACTCAGTGTGGTGTGCTGGCGTGGCTTGTTCTTGCTCACGTGGGCCGACTGTTAAATGTTTAGGAAGTTTGCAAGCCGGGTATTAAGTCATCAGATGGTGAGAGCATTTACACCGCGGAAGTTGGCAAATCCTACAAATCCTGGCTCCCCTCCCACCCTGCCTCCCCAGAGAGCTATTGTGAAACGTTGACCCCCATACCACTGCCTTTGACAGCGGTTTCAATGAAGTGCTTGGGGGATACACACAAAGGGGCTACTGGCGTTACTTTACTAAGTCGGGGCAGCCTTCCCAGAAGAGGCAGTATTTAAACTGGGCCCTGAAAGACTAGTAGGCATTTGCCAGAGGTGAAAGGGCATCTCAGATCGAGCAAATTAAGTGAGGAAAAGCACAAAGGTATGAACATGCGGGTTCCATTAGGGACAGTGAATAGGGTGGGTGGCAATGCTGTGTGGAGGAGAAGGAGGAGGAAGAAGGCACCTTGCATGGAGAGAGAGCAGCAGGGAATGTGGCTAGAGGCAGAGGGTGTGACAATCTGAAGTCCAGGGAAGGGACTTGGATTCTCTCCTGGGGCCCTGGGGAGCCATGGCGGGTTATGGAGCAGGAGTATGACGGGCATTGCTGAACTCTGCATTTTAGCAAGGTTTTTCTGGCTATGGCATGGAGAATGGGTTGGAGGCAGGAGGCCAGATGCTGTTTGAAACCAGTTCATCTTGCCTACTTGTGGTAAGTGAGAGTTAGGAGTCGATGCTTCAGAGACTGTGCCAGCCTGCGCGTCTTCCCTGACAGCTCTGCAGGAAGTCTCGTCCCATGTAGGTCCCAGCAGCCTCTTTTTCAGGAACTGGTTCACTACTGGTTGCAAAGCATTCTGGGAAATAAGGGAAATTGCAACCAACCCTCCTTGCAATGGAGCGTGTAACGGGGTCGTCTGCCACCTGATCTTGGAACCTCCCTTCCACTCAAGCTCCTTGCACAGTCAGTCCCCTAAGGGCCAGACACAGTGGGGGGAAATAACAGCAAGTGGGGCACTTTCTAAGCATCAGCCTCTGTTCAAGCCTCTTCCTGCATGTTAACACCTCTCATTCCCACAGCGCGTCGTGGAGAAAGGAACAGTTGTTCACCCCACTTTACAGATGAGGCAATTGGAGAGATTCAGTGACTTGTGCAAGGGTCGGGCAGTGAGTGGGAGAGCTGGATCCTGACTCCGGAGCCCTCCTCTTAACTGCCGCCTGAGCTGCCTCTCCATCAGATACGATGCTTATTATTTTTGCAACAATCACAGCTCCTATTATTACTTCCCATTTTATAGATGAAGAAACTGAGATTCAAAGAGGCTTCGCACTTGCCCCAGGTCACACAGCCAGCGAGTGGCAGAGCTGGGACTCGACCCCAGGTCTGTCAGACTCTGCAGCCTGCGCCCTTCCTCCCAGGAAGGGGTGAGAAAAGATGAGAGAAGGTGAATACGGGGCCTGGCTGGGGGTCCCTCACTGGAGGGCAGGTGTCCCTCAGCCTGTGATGTTCTGGTCTGGTGTCTTCAAAAGGATGAGAATTTTTGTTTTCATAGTTTGGAAACCCCACAGTAGGACACAAACATCATGTGCAACGGCTCTGCCCCGGCCACACCCACCTCCTCTCTTGGCCAAGACTTCGGTTCTTCCAGGATGTCACAGCGAAATCTTGCCTCAGAGTTGGAGCCTGCAAACCCAGGGCTCCCTCTGGGTTTGGGGGACAGGTGCTCCGGGGAGTGGTTCCATTCCGAGCGAAGAAAAGTGCTGTCCAAACCCCACCTCACTTTACATTTTGAAGCTCTGCTCCTACATTTTGGTGGTATCTCTGCACATCCTGATGGTTAACAGACACCAAGTGACAGAGCCAGACACGATGCTCGGTGCCCACCACAGGCTAGGGAAGAACCGAGTTGCTGGCATGTAATGAATTAGGCATTGCTTGGTTTACTGGCCAGCATCAGCATCAACTGATGCTCATCTTGCGGGGCCAGCCCTGAGGCAACCCAAGGAGCGTGTGAAATAACTCATATTTATCAAGCAGTTGTGGTGAACCAGGATGCATGCTAAACTCGATATCCACACCATCTCCCTAAACACTCAAATGATGCTATGACACAGGTTTTATCACCCCTGGTTGAGAAATGGGGAAACTGAGAGTTTAGGTGGCTTGCCTCAGGGCTGAGCTGAGATTTGAACGCCAGTCAGACTCTACACGCACAAACTGGACCTGCACCTTGACTGCTGTGTGAGGGAGCAAGCGTGGAAGCAGAAAGACCAGTCAGGAGGTGACTACCACAGTCCGGGTGAGAAAAAATGGTTGCTCACACTAGTGGGTGTTGGAGAAGTGGTACGCAGTGGTTGAATTCAGGGTACATTTTGAAGGCAAAGCAACAGGACCTGTTTGACAGATTGGATGAAACGTGAGGGAAAGATATGAATCAAGGACAAGACCTTGATTTTTGGCCTGAGCACCAAAGTGCAAGGAGGCATCATTTACTAAGATGGGGGTGTCCAGGGAAGGAGAGCGTTTGGGGTGGGGACCCAGAGTTAACTTGAGGCTCACGACTGGGGGACTGGTAGGGAGAATGGTGTAGATTTGGTTTGTCATCAGCTTATTGATGCAGTTTAGAGCCCTGATGTGGATGAGATCACCAAATGAAGGATCGCAAATGGAAAAATGGCCAAGGGCAGAGCTCTGGAGAGGCTACCAATTAAAGGGCCGGTTGAGCAGGGGTAGTTAGCAGAGGAGACTGAGCAGGAACAAGCAGTGGGTAGGAGGACAACCAGGTGACAATTAAAAAAGAATGCGTTTTGGGGCTGGCCCCATGGCATAGTGGTTAAGTTTGTACACTCCACTATGGTGGCCCGGCTTTTGCTGGTTTGGATCCCAGGCGTGGATCTACACACTGCTCAGCAAGCCATGCTGAGATTGCATCCCACATACAAAATAGAGGAAGATTGGCATAGATGTTAGCTCAGTGACAATCTTCCTCAAGCAAAAAGAGGAAGATTGGCAACGGATGTCAGCTCGGGGCCAATCTTCCTCACCAAAAAAAACCCACAAAAAAGCATTTCAAGATAGAGGGGTGATCACCTGGTCACTACCACTGAAGGTCAAGTAACACAAGGAGAGATTTGGCCATTGGCTTTGGCAGAGTGTAGCCATTGTTGACCTTGATGTGCTACTGATGACAAACTCTTTAGACTCATCACGTTGGCTGCCCTTGAATTTCTGAGTAAGGATTGCCAACATTACGGAGCATAGAGATGAGGGAGCCAAAATTTAGGCAGTCCTAATTTGAAACTTGGACCTGCCAGTAGAAGCTGTGTGACACTAGGTAAATTACGAACCCTCTTTGAACTTAACTTTTCTCATCTGTGAAATGGGGGTGATGTTACCTGTCATATAATTGTGGTGAGGCAAGGACAAAATGTAACCACGTAAACAAAGTACCAAATGCCCAGTAGGTACTTAATGTTTCTCTTTTTTTTTATTGTTTCCATTGTCAGCTCAACGGTGTACCCAGATTTCCGAGACAATCAATGTCCTAATTTGTTTTTGAGAAAGATTGGCCCTGAGCTAACATCTGTTGCCAATCTTCCTCTTTTTGCTTGAGGAAGACTGTTGCTGCGGTAATATCCATGCCAATCTTCCCCTATTTTATGTGGGATGCCGCCATGGCATGGCTTGATGAGTGGTGCTAGGTCTGCACCCAAGATCTGAACCTGCGAACCGTAGGCCACGGAAGTGGAGTGTGTGAACTTTAACCACTACGCCACCAGGCCGGCCCCGTCAACATCCTAATTTTGAGTAAGATTTCATTAATGCTGGGGATGGAAAGTTCTTTGAGGGTTGAGACATACTTCTCCCTGTGCCACCCCAAATACCCAGCACATAACTAGATTTAATCTGATTGTGTCAATCCCTGCTTCGAGCAGGTCCTCATTGTGCCCTGGGATGGGACCAAGACCCCTGCCTGGGTCCACAGGGCCTGAGTGTTCCAGCCCCCACCCACCTCATCTCACACCATACTCCCCCAGCTTCTCCCAGTTTCCTGAAGGTGCTCTGCTTGCTCCAGTAACAAGGGCACCGCACATGCTGTACCCTGTTCTATAAACACCTTTACCTCTCCTTTTCCCTGTGTAACTTCTCATCTTTCCCCTCCTGGGGCAATGGTTACCTCCCCGGGAAGCCCTCCCAGAGGTCCCGCCCCAGGTCAATTTCTTTGCTAGAAGCTCCCAGCGCCCCTGCGCCTCCGTCATGGCACTTAGCATATTTCTGACCTACAATCTTGGTGTAAATCTTGGTTTGATGCCTGACTTCACCACGAGACTCTAAGTGCATGAGGGCAGAGCCAGGCCTGTGCTGCTCACCAATGCACGTCTCGTGTCGAGCTCTGGGCACGGCACGCAGTAAGAGTGTGATACCAAATTGTTGATGGAGCGAATGAGCGGGTGTTTCATGCAGTGAGTAAATGAGCAGATGGCTTTCCTTTTGTAGAGCAAGCCAGGTGTCTCTGAAAGGTTCTTTGAAAGGCAAATATAACGCCAAATCTTATTCCATTTATTTTAATTACAGTACTAAGGGGAGGGAATAAATCTTGCCCTTGAAATGTAATAAAGTCATACTTTAAAATCTGGACTGTCTTTTCCACTTGCTTATTTTTTAAAATGATAATTTCCTGATAAGACATATATAATAACACTTAAAAGACGTTCCCAACTTGGCTCAGCCACTAACTAGCTGCTGATGGTACACGAGTCACTTAAACTCTGCATGTTCCTATTTACCTCACATGGTTCCTGTGGGGCTCTGGGTTGGTGGCATGAGAGCCCTTTCAAAGCAAGGTCTTATTTGTTATCCATTATTCCCAGTCTTATTAATAACGAAGGAACAGGCTGCGTGCTAGAGATAGTTGAGCAGATTTGCAGAGCTGGACCACTGAGGCCATGGAGAAAAATGAAAAGGAGTGAGGTTGGTTGAGAAATATTTAAGGGGGGGATGAAGGGAGGAGGGGACCAGAGACCATAAAGCCTGGGGGTTTCTGTCTACTAGGCTAAGCGAAAAGCGGGGGCTGCTGGCTTCTGAGCTGGAGAAGGTGACCTGAATAAAAACACCCTGGTGGCCAAATTCTTAGGACCACGCAAAGGAAGGAAAAAGAATAACCCCCTTAGTTCGCAGTGTGGTCGCATAGGAGAGATGCCGGGTGTCCCCCAGGTGACCTTGGCTGCTCAGGGCTACGGCTCTGGGAGGCTGTGCCTATCTGGCAGCTGTGGGAGGTCAGAGCAGCTGTTGCTGGGTTTGCCCACCAGGCAAATTCTGCTGTCCAGTGCAACCTGGGTTCAGCCCCTGGGTGCGGCCCTGGAAACCCCCAGGCCAGGGAGCTGGAGCAGAGCCAGCAGAGCAGAGAGAGGAGGGGCGGGCCATGCAAAGCGCCCGGGCCAAGGAAATGTGAGGAGGAGGGCGGCCCATAGGGGACCGTGGTGAGAGCCCTGCCTGGGAAAACAGCAGGGCCCGCAGCCTCAGGCTGTTGTTCCCACGGGGGCTGTGTCTCATCGCTACCAGCCAGCTCTTCCAGGGAGCTGCGTCTTCAATGTGGAAACGCCATTTTTGGGAAAGCAAAAACCAACCAACCAAGCAAATAAAAGCCCTGCAGGCCCAACAGGGCTGTCTGACGGCCGTGCTTGGGCTGCCCATGGGTGATCTCATCTGATCCCCACCTGCGGGCTCCCCACACGTCCTCACCCTCCTCTCTTCCAGGGAGAAGGCCCTGCAAACTCACTCTCCGCATCCTCCATCTTCAAGAGGAGACAATCAGTGCCTTTCTTCAGTCCTGGCAGGAAAGGCAGGCTCTCCTGTCCTGTCTTCACACAACTGGTGTGGTCCGTTCTCCTCTCCCTCCACCCTCAGTCCTCCTTGCTGTTAGATTACGGAGCTGCGAAGTTGGTGTTGACCGGAGTTGTTCATTCATCCATTTATTCATTCAACAAACATCCTTCTAGGTGTCAGACATGGCTTGGTGCTGCGAATACTGAAAAACGTGGTGATGAAGAGCGAATTTACATTCCAGTGAGGAGGGAAGACTATTAGAAGTAAACAAACATGGAGTAAAGTGTCAGCTTGTGACGCACTGTGAACAAAGATCATGCAGGGAGAGGAGAGAGAGGGCTGGAGGCAGTTATTCTAGGTTGGAAGACCAGGAGAGGCCACCCCACCCCCTCCTCCCACGCTCTCAGGGATTTAACAAGATTTCACTGGGTTTCCCTGGCCTCATTCGTGGGTGCTAATGAGCAGCTGGGGGTTGGCCGAGTAGCGGCAGTGATGAAAAAGGGTTTCCCCTCCACCCTCTAGATCCCCGGCCTCTGAAGCAGGCTCAGCCCCAGCCGAGAAAGCAGGTGCAAAGCTCAAATCCCAATTAAGAGGAAGGATTCCCATTTGCCTGTGCAGCTGGAAACAGCTGGCCAGCGGAGTCTACCGGAAGGAAGAAGGACAGACGGCCGAGGGGCCGGAGGGAAGCTCTGGCTGTGGTCGTCCATGTCCTGCTCAGACAGCCTTACACAAGGGGGAATAAACAGACACAGCAGGCACAGTAGGTCAGGGCAGGCCTCACTGTCCCATGTATGTGCCCCTAACCCCAAGCATCTCCGACTGAAACCTCACCACCAGATAGTCACTTTTCTGGAAGGTGCATTGGCATTTCAAAATCTCTTCTTTTCCAAGACAGATAATTGTAGGAGGTGTGATGACTTTCCATCCCAAAGAGAAAGAGAAAGTTTTACCGTGACTCACAAGGTCCTGCGTCATATGCAGCCCCCACTCCTTGGGATGGCTACGTAATCTTGGGAACCCAGTGCAAAATGACAAAGCGGCCCACTGCACAATTTGTGACCTCCCTGAGGGCAGAGAGGTTTGTCTTTCTCTTTTGGTTCAATGGATGCTCCGGTCCCCAGTGTCTGGCGCATGATGGAGGCTCATTGTTATTATGAATAAAGGCATAGTGTTGGAGTCAAGATGCAGATGTACTGGTAGGACTTCTTTTTAACATGTATTAACTAATTACTCTATGTCAGGCATTGGGCAAGGCAGTGATTCTCAACCCTGGCTGCACATGAGAATCACCGCAGGAATTCTTAAAAATCCCCATGCCGGGCCCCACCCTGGGCCAAGTCCCTCAGAATCCAGTGGGGGTGGGCATCAGCATTTTTAAAGATTCCAATGTGCGGCCAAGCTTGAGGACAGGGGGCCGGCTCCACCCGACTTGTTTTCAAAGGCTGTTGCACACCAGACTCACCTGGCTTGATTACTGGTCTCAGATGCTCAGGACCATCTTTAGAGATTCTGGACCAGTAAGTTTGAGAAGGAGCTGTCCTGCTAACAAGATCTCCAGGGGACTCGGCTCAAACCAAAGTTTGAGCAGCTGAGTTATCTTGTTGAACTCTATGATTGTGCCCATTTTACAGACAAACAAAAAGAGACTGAGCCAGGGTAAGTAGTTTGCCCAAGGTAACAAAGTAGGTAACCGTCAGAACAGGGATTTGAACCCAGGGCTTCTGAAGCCACTGTCTGGGCTAACCCATTAGCTCCCCTGCCTTCCCTTTGTGATGAAAACCTAAGTGTGCTCCAGGAGCAGAGGGGCAAGTTGGTGAAAACAAAATAAACATGAGACTAAGCGAGTGCATGTAATACTGTCTCTTTTGAAGACAACAAGTTGGCATTACCACCTCCGTGGGGAGAAAACAAGTCCATTGAGGTGAACTGACCTCCATCCCTAGGGTCCCTCAGGGTTTCAGGGGCAGAGCTGAGCTTTCCACCCTGGTCTCCAGACTCCAGATCTGGCCTTTCCCCCGAGACCCTAGAGATCCACGTTAGCAAGTGAATTGCTAAGCACCAAGGGCATCCAGAATCCCTGTTGCTTGTGCTTGGCACATAGTAGGCTCTCAAGCGATGATGACTAAATGAGTAGCCAGAGGGATGGCTGACTGGGTGGGCGGGTGAGAGACTGAGGGAGTGAAGAGGTCTGGGCCGCCACCTTGTCTGTCTGGTGGGGTTATTTTCTCTATTTTTCAGTTAGAGTTTATACCACTAGGGGGCGATATCGGACAAGAGAAAGAAAAGAAATGCCTCCTGGCTGTTTCTAGGACTGGAGAAAATGATACGTTTGTAGCATGGATTTAAACAAAAGGGGAGGCTCTAATTCACAGAGCATTGCTTTCCCCTGGGCTTGCAGGCTGATGAGAACCTTTTTCAAGCCACAGTACCATGTGGTCCCACCCCTGACCTTTCTGGATTTAAAATCAACAGATCAAGGGGAGAGGATGGAAATCGTTGGTCTGCCTGAAAAGTGGATGTTTATAGATAATAGGAGGTTTAAAAAAAAAAGACATTTTGTAGCTTCCCAGACTTTTACAACACTGATGGGAGTTAATGTTTCGAGAAATGGTATCATGATGAAGTTGTATGCTGAATTAATTTTCCATAAATAAAACCATACATTTTTACAGATTGCTTTTTCTGCCCTATCTTGGGTGTGTGTGTGTTCTGGGTGGGCGAACGTTCTCTCCCCTTGCTCCATCTGCCCCTCTCCTCTCCACGAGCCCTGGAGTAAGGTAGACCTGGTTTTGAATCTGGGCTTTATGCCACTGGTTGTATGACCGTGGGTAAGTCACTTAACTTCTTTGAGGGCAGGCTCGTCAACTGGAAAAGAGGGAGATGAATGATGACACTGCAGGTTTGTCATGAGGTTCAAAGAGAGAACACGTGGCAAGGTCCCAGTTGGTGCCTCACGTGGAGCCTGCAATGTTGGTAGCCATGTTTCATGATACGTCCCCTTTTGCTTGGGACCAAGGTCAAGACTGAGAAGTAGGGATATGTCTCCTTTGGAACTCCTTTCAGCTTCTTCTCCCTCCCCCTTCTCTTCTCTCCTTGTAATTAGATAAGACTTGGAAACAACGTAACTACCTATCAATGGATGAATGGATAAAGAAGATGTGGTATATACACACAATGGAATACTACTCAGCCATTAAAAAGATGAAATCTTGCCATTTGCAACAACATGGATGGACCTTGAGAGTATTATGCTAAGCGAAATATGTCAAAGAGAGAAAGACAAATACTATATGATTTCACTCATATGTGGAGGATAAAACAACAACAAACACATAGCCACAGAGAAGAGATTGGTGGTCACCAGAGGGGAAGGGGTGACGGGAGGGTGAAAGAGGTAAAAGGGCACATGTGTTTGGTGACAGGTGGTAATTAGACTTTGGGTGGTGAAAATGATGTACTCTACACAGAAATCAAAACATAATGATGTACACCTGAAATTTATATAATGTTATCAATGTTAATTTAAAAATTAATTTAAAAAAAGAACAGCTGAGTCTTTAGTGAGGACTAACCAGTTGCTGCTCCCTGGGGTTACCACTAACTATCCCCAGGATTTGCATTTTAGAAGAGACCTGAACTGGAGAGGGACCCAGAGGAGTGAATTTCAAATGGTGCCATCCAGACTCAACACTCAGAATAAAATATGTGCATCCTTCACTCTGTTCCAAGGGGACTTCACAGAAAGGTGTAGCGAGTCAGGGAGGTTGAAAGGGAGGAGAGGACAGGTGGCAGAGAGACCCGGACAAACCTTACGGTGGTGGTGTCATTTAGGCAGGGCCCTGAGGACTAGTTAGGGTTGCAGCAGACAGAGATGAGGGGAAGAGGGCGTTACAGGCAGAGGAATCAACAAGAGCAAAGGCACAGAGGTTGGAGAGCATGGGGTTTGCTTTGGGGATGTGAATGTGTCCAGTAATGCGTCAGCATATGAGGTAAGTGCTACCTATCATTATTTGCACTTTTCAGAGGAGGAAACAGAGAGGGTCATTGACTTGGCCAAGGTCACACAGCTAACTGGTAGAGTGGGATTTGAACTGCCATCTGTCTGCCTCCTGAACATCTTCCCGGTGGAGATCACATATGGATCTCTACTCAGTCACCAACCAAGAGAAAGACTCTAGTCCCTGCAGCTTCCGGGAGGATTCCAGGCCCAGCAGCCCAGCCACGCCCAAGGTAGCATCCCAATGTGTCCCCCCCACCTAGAAATGCATGGGGACCAGGAGGAGGGGAATAGTGGGGAGCAGGACAATTTTCAGAGTCTAAGACAACTACAGTAAGACTGGGCCTGTGCACCACACCCACCTTTCTTCTCCTTCCAGCCTTGGGATCAGGTTACCCTCCTGCATTCTTTTATATCTAATAATAATAGCAGCTGATTAATCATGTGCCCGACCCTGAACCAGTAATGAGGCCTGAGGTCAGTTTATTTATTTTTTCCCCCAGGAAGATTAACCCTGAGCTAACATCTGCCAATCCTCCTCTTTTTTGCTGAGGAAGACTGGCCCTGAGCTAACATCCATGCCCATCTTCCTCTACTTTATACGTGGGACGCCTGCCACAGCATGGATTGCCAAGCGGTGCCATGTGTGCACCCGGGATCAGAACCGGTGAACCCCTGGCTGCCTAAGCGGAACGTGCGAAGTTAACCGCTGCACCACCACCGGCCGCCTGAGTTCAGTTTGGAAACGTGTGGCAGGTCACGTAGCTCGCAAGTGGCTGATGGAGGACCCAGTCCCAGCTGTGCCGCTCGGCACCACGCTGCTCCCCTCTTGTGCTCCCCATCCTGCTCTCACAGCAGCCCCACCAAGGTCCCTGATCCCCAGGGAGTCTGAAGGGCTTGCCAGGGCCTGGGAGGCCGGATCCTGACTCCGGATCCAGTGCTCTCTCTGCTGCCCTCACCTGGCCCCCTGCCCTCAGAGACTCCAGACCACCACCACTTCCTCTTGTCTGTCCCCGGGCAGCTCTTGCTGATGGACCCTGAGTGTCCCCAGTCCCATCACAGCAGAGGTCTGGGCCTCACGCTCTTGTCCCCTGAGAACTCTGCTTGTGGGGGCAGGAACCCCAGGCCACTGGTGAATCTGTGCATGCGGGTTTTAGGATCAGTGGAATCCTGGCTCGTTTCACTGTGACCAGAAACCGCCGTGGCCCTGGAGGGACGTTTGTAAGGCCGGGGCAATATCCGAAGATGGATGGGGGCTGATTTTAATGCACAAACAGAAATCTCACTTAGAGGAATAAGGTGTGAGGGGCGCCGCAGCGAATGCCCGCTGTGGATTTAGGGGACGCTGCAAGATGGTGGTGAGGGTGGAGACGCACCTCCATGTCTCCGTGCAGAGAAGGGAGCGTGCGCGTTCCTCCCTCCATTCGATTGTTCCTCTGATCACTCAGCATCTACATGGAGCACCTATTCTGTGCCAGGCAGAGCTCAAGGCACTAGAGAAACAGCAGGGAGCAAGACAGATGAGATCCTCACCCTCATAGTGCCCCCATGCTACTGGCGATATGGCGGTTGGGGGTGGGGACAGACAATGCACAAGTCAGCCAAATACGTAGTTAGTGATAGTGACAAGTGACATGGTTGAAAACAAACTAGGGAAGGGGGCAGGGAGGGCTGCCGGGTGGCACCTGTCTGCATATGGACCTTCATTCTGGTTCCAGATGGAGCTAGAATCACGATCTTTTTCTTCTAAAACAAGCAGGTCATTAATCAGAGAACCCAGATTCTCCCCATGCAGGTAAAATGCAGGCAAGTCCCGTACTGGCAGGGGACGCTCAGGGCCTAAAAGGGACTGCAGGGTCAAGTTCCTCTCTGCTCCATAGAGAGTCGGGGCACGCTGGGCGGAAGGGGTGCTGGGGGGGTGTGCCCAGGAACCCAGGCCCACCCTCGAATGGTGGGGGCTGGCACAGCACTTCCCTCGGTGGCTCTCAGCGGTCAAGACCACGTGTCCTGGAGCTGCGGGCTGCCCTGGGGAGCCAGAGGGCTCCTTGGTATCTGTGGTTGGGGTGGCCAGATGCTAACACAGCCAGGAGTTCTTGGCTCGGTTTCCCTGACACGAGGCTATAAACCAACGTTTGGCTCTAAGCCCATCACGTTGTTACGTGTGAAACAGGCGCTCTGGCGGCTGCACCAAATAATCAGCATCTGTCACCTTCTATTTAGGTCCCACAGACATCCCCGGCTTTCAGGGTCTACCTGGAGACCCAAGAAACCAGATTTCTGAGACAATGGCTTTCTTTTCCTTGGAAACTTAAGTCCCCCAAAGAGGACTCTAATGGGGATCTCTATTAAGATATTGATGAACTTTTAAAAAATATTAAACATAATTTTGAATTATTTGTGGCTTTCAAACAATTTTGTGTTATTACTATTCAAATAAACTTGAATTATTCTTGGCTTTTCATTCACTGATTAAGTCCCACTCATTGAAAAGGATTTAGAAGCACCTTCTGTGCAGCAGACACTGTCCTCGGCACGGGTGTCATGGTCTCCGTGCTCACGTGGCAAGCAGTCTAGTGACACAGATGAGTCAACAGGTGGCCATAGTACGGGCTATGACGGGGGAAGAAGAGAGTTGTTCTGGGAGATACTTAAAGTCGGAGGTCAGGGGTGGCTTCCTGAGGCAATAATGTCAAAAGTGGAAGGAGCTGGACAGCAGGAGTGGAGCGTGCAGCCACAGCTCCCATCCGTGGTGAGGGTGGAGGTGCATTAGGCAGCGTCGGCGGCTGTGACAAAGTGCCACAGACCAGGGGGCTTAATCAACGGAAATGTATTTTCTCATGATTCTGGAGGCGGGAAGGCCGAGATCAGCATGTTGGCAGGATTGGTTTCTTCTGAGGCCTCTCTCCTTGCCTGGTAGATGGCCATCTTCTCTTTGTCTTTACAGGGTGCAAGAGACTGAATGTTTGTGTCAGCCCTCAAAATTCGTATGCTGAAATCCTGACCCCCACAATGTGATGGTATGAGGCGGTGGGGCCTTTTGGTTAGGTCTCGAGGGTGGAGTTCTCATGAATGAGATTAATGCCCTTATAAGAGGGAACCCAGAGAGCTCTCTCACCCTCTCTCTGCCGTGTGAGGATACAAGGAGAAGTTGGCTGTCTGTGAC
Organism: Equus quagga; assembly: GCF_021613505.1. Lineage (NCBI taxonomy): Eukaryota > Metazoa > Chordata > Mammalia > Perissodactyla > Equidae > Equus > Equus quagga. The sequence goes on along the minus strand of NC_060273.1, from coordinate 62,317,246 downwards.
CCAGAAGAGGCCCTCACCAGAACCAGACCATGCTGGAGCCCTGATCTCAGACTTCCAGCCTCCAGAACTGGGAGGAATAAATATCTGTTGTTTGTAAGCCACCCAGTCTATGGTACTTGGTACCGCAGCCCAAACGGACTAAGACACAAGATCTTCCCTTATTCTGTGTGCTTCCTAATCTCGTCTTATAAGGCCACCAGTCACATTGGATTTGTGTCCACCCATATGACCTCATTTTGCCTTAATCACCTCTTTAGAGGCCCTGTCTCCAAATACAGTCACATTCTGGGATACTGGGGTGGGGCTTCAACATACGAATTTAGGGGGGGACACAATTCTGTCCATAACACATGGGCAGTGTATTGCTCAGACAAGGCCTTGGAACCATGTTCAGGAGTGTGGACTTGCACTGAAGGCAAGGGGAGTCGTTGATGAATCTTATGCATATTGACAGTGCTGATGTTTGCATTTTACAGAATTCTTATAGCAGCAACCGGAAAGAATTGAAGGACAGAGGGGGATTCAGAAGCGGTTAGGATGCTCTCTAAGAGAATTTGGCATAAGGAGAGACTCAGGAGGTAGAAACAAGGCCGCCTGTGATGGGTACCTGTTGGAGTGGGGCAGAGGTGAGCTGGATTTCTAGTTTGGACTACTGGGTGCACCGTGGAAATTGTCAGTAGGAGTCCTGAAGGAGAGCCTGGTTTGGGTGCGGGGAAGTGGGTGAGTCTGGGGGGTGATGCCGAGTTTGAGGGGCCTGTGGGACATCTGAGTGGAGGCAGGTCTCCAGCTCTGGAAAGAAGTCTGGATTAAGACGAGGCTTTGGGACTCATTAGCTCTGGATGCTAATTGAAGCCATGGGAGTGGAAGAGGGAGGGGGCTAGCCGTGAATTTGAATATTCAGACATGAGCTGAGAAGTCTTCTGTTTAAAGCTGGAGACGTGTGCCCGGAATGACTAACAGCCCTGCTGACGTGGAAGCCCAGTTAATTTTCACGTCCATGTTCTCCTGTCTGAGGAGCCCCCGGGGACCTGGGATGAGGAGAGAACCTCGGGTCTCTTGGGTATCAGCTCCCTTTCTGAGGCTGGGGGCCGGTTAATCAGTTTTTGGTACATAATGAGTCACTGGACACCCTCCCAGCTGAGTCAGCCCAGGTACCCCTCCTGCCAAGGACACACAGCAAGCTACTGCAGACCGCACCGCCTGCCCTGTTTATCAGAGGGGCGCTAGGGAGAGGGCGTGACTCCCAGGCCAGCCAGCTGCAGTGTCTTGTCTATAGGGGGGTGACTAATGACGCCAACGAGCAACAAGTATTTGCTGGGCTTGAGGGGGTATGACGCATAATTTTTGCAGTAGTGACAAATTTAACTTTTTAAGATGTATTTCTTGGGCCACTTTAAAAATAATAACAGCTGACATTTATAAAGTCTCCACAGATTCCAGACAATGTGTGAAGCTTTTTACGTGCATCCTCTCAGTGCATCCTCACAGGTAGGCACTGTGGCTTTTCCCATTTTACTGATGAAAACACTGAGGCTTGGAGAAGAGAAGCAGCTTGCACAACATTGTGAGGATGTGAACCCCAGTAGGCCGATGTCAAGGCTCCCACACAGTTAATCATCATGCCACATGGCTGCCACCAAGTGTGTTCCTTCATGGAAGTGGGATCTCTGCCTCAGGTGTTTTCTGGCCCCACAGTCAAACACCCCTGGGGCTCATGCCCACCTCCCCCGTGGGCTGGCATGTGATTTGGGCAAGTTGCTTACCTCCCTGAATTTCAGTCTTCCGCCTTCTGTAAAGTGAGATAACAGTGCCTACCTGAACAGGATTTTTGGGTGGGTTTAATGATAATGACATATAATGATTGTGGAACACTTAGCTCCATGCCTGGGACACAGTAAGTGCCTGTGGTAGATGGCATCGCCCAAAGATGACCATATCAACATCTATCCCAACCCACAGGCTCTTTTTCCCATGTGATGTTGACACTCTTTCATTGACTACAGGGTTTAGATTCCCTCCTCTTGAGCCAAGACCAATTGCCTTGGCCGACAGAGTACGATGGAAATAAGGCTATGTGACTTCTGGGATTGGGTCATAAAAATGTCCACTTGGCTCTCTCTCTCAGTCTTGGGACATATGCCTGTGGACCCAGGAGCCAACGTGTACGTTGTTTGGTTAGCCTGTGGCCGCCATGCTGGAGAGAGCACGTGGGGAGACCGCTCAGAGAAAGAGTGATGCCTGAGGAGGCCAGCCCTTCTAGCCCCCAGCCACTGGAGTCTTCCCATCCTGGGCACCAAAGGGAGAGTGAGTGAGCTCCACCTCTCAGCCACCAAAGCTGATGCCAAGCAGAGCAGAAATGAGCTGTCCCCACTGAGCCCTGCCCAGACTGCAGGTCTGTGAGCCAAATAAACGTCTCCATTTCAAGCCTCTGTTTCAGGGTGGCTTGTTGTGCAGCACTGGAGAAGGAGAATGATGCCCAGTAAGTGGCTTTTGATGTCATTACTTCTGCCTGGATGTGCACTGTCACTAATTCCAGAAGTGAGCTATGAATCAGGAAGATCATGTCCTGAGACGGGGTAAATTTTGGTCCTGGAAAATCCAGAAAGTGTGTCCTCACCTATTGGCTGTTTGGGAGTTAACGGGTGGCTATAAAGGCTAATTGGACTGTCTGACACCGGGGGGTTTGGAACTGTGCACGTGAAGGCCGACCAGGATGAAACCCCTGCATGCTGCAGTGGTGGGAGGGCATTCTTCCCTCATCTCTTGTCTGTGAGGCCTCTGTAGGCTAGGGTATCATATCCTTGGGTATATCGTTTTAAACTTTCCCCAACGCTTTCAGATCAGTAACATCGTTTCAGCCACACCATATGCCTCCAGGCTGGGGGAGGATGGGGATTATTCATCCCACACTCCAGCTGGGCAAACTGAGGCACAGTGAGGGGAGGTGACAAAATTCAAGGACATACAACTGGTTAGGGACAGAGAAAAGAAATATCCTCTCCGTGCCTTCAGAGCCTGGCTCTTCAACCTGCTAGCTCCACAACTTAAGCCAGCTACTCCACCTCTCCATGCCTCAGTCTTCTCATCTGTAAGATGGGATAAAGATGGACTCCCTCAGAGAGCTGTGATGAGGATTAAGTCAGCTATCTCAGCTGAAGTCCTTAGGACATGGCTCGAAGGTCAGAAAAAGCTAGGAAGTGGCTGAACTGGGGTTTCGGATCGGGTAGTCTAACCCCAGACCCTACACTGGTGAGCCCAAGTCCTGGAAATTCTCACCAATCCCCCAAAAGGAGGCCAGACAGCAATGCTCCAGGTACTCCCACCATGCCCTGCAGAGCATGATGTTGAGTCCTTCCTTCTCTGTTCACCGTGCCTCGAATGCATGATGCCCTGAACTGAAGACAGTGCATCACCTCCTCTTTGTTAATGCAGCCCAAGATTACATAGGTGTTTTTGGCAGTCATATCTCACCGTTGACTCATCCTGAGCCGGCAGTCAAAATCCTAAGTGTTCTTACCATGTGTGCTTGCATCGAGCCGCATTCCTCCCCATCTAGGATTGGTGCAGTTGGAGATTTAAAAAATCTGGCAACAGAATTGTGTAGTTTGTCAGATTTTCCTCCTTGTTGTAGCCTGCCTAAGAAAGAACCCGGATGAGCGCCCGCTCCCTGGGTACCTGGAGACGTCCGTAAACTTTTAACATACCTTTCCTTTTCTCTGAAGTTACTTTGAGTGGTTTCCTGTTACTTGCAACAAAAAAGGGAAGCTGTGGACTGACTTCTGTGTGGTCCACGTGTGGGAAGAAAGGAGGTGTGGCGTGGATGTCGTGGTAAAGTGCAGAGAAAGCAAACACCGGGATCTCGTGCCACGTGCCACGTCCAAGCCCATGGCAGACCACACACTTGATCACGACTCTTTTTTCTGCTGAGTCTGGATATGGCCTCAACTTTGATTGGCTGCCATCTGAATAGGACAGAGCTGAAGACAGAGACCATTCTAAAAGGGCGTTGGCATAATTAATCAGGCTGCTAGCATATCGGTTGTTCAGATGGCTCCCAATCTCCCTAAACGTACTGCCATCTAACCCACGTTTTTCCAGCTTGCCCAAAGAGATGAAATGATATTTTTGCTGTGTCCAATTTCTTGCTGGACTGCAAATTCTCTAAATGGCCACATCGCTTGATCTTCCTACTTTAGCAAAATTGCATATGACGCTGGCTCAGATGGCCACGGGATGGTCTGTGGGCCTCACGGACAGTGGGTAGAACCCAGGCCCAGGCCCTGATGGACATCACATCAGCAGTCCGCGGTGAGGTGCTGGGGATTGTCACCACATGCCTTAGTGCACGCGACATGTGGCACACAGGCAAATGGACGCTGGTATGTCCACGGTCCTCTGCATAGCTCCTCGGCAATATAGACGGACAGTGCCCACTCAGGTGGAGGCTGAGCCACCTGTACACTCTTCTCCACCTTGTCCTTGGATCCTCCAAATTATGTCCTGCTCGATCCCTGCTCTCCCTCACCTCCCTGTCCAGCCCAGGGCTGCCTTTCCATTCTGGGAAGAGGAAGCTTCACGCTTGCTCGGCTTGTGTGCTCTCCAATATATGGTTTATGCACGAGCCCTTCTTATTCGGCTGTGCCCAGGCATTCGAAGCTCAAAAGGCATGCATTAACCTCTTTTTTACTCTTCCTCTGCTTTCTTTTAAGTCACCCCTTCCTTGAGGGAACGAATGCAGACTACCGGGCTGGCAAAGGTGGGGAGAGGCACCGGGGTATAAGGAAATGCCAGAATGAAAAAGCACACTGGCTAATATTTTAGAAATGTTATCCAACCACACAAGTCATAGAAACTCGCTCAAGGTAGCCTAAGCAAATTAGGGGAATTTATCATAAGAACACAATTGAGGGAAGCCAGTGGTAGAAAGAGCCGGTTGTCACAAAGGACGGGACCAGAAGGGGCAGCACCAGGAGCCTGGAGGAAGGTGCTCTCACCATTGCTCACTGCATTGGGTCCCACGGTCCCTCGTCTCTGCCTCTCTCAGCCTCTCTCAGGATGTCTACTTTGTTCCCCTCTCTCCCTGGACTGGCTTCCATGGCTTTCTTGGGCATATGACACATGGATCCACAGCTCAGCCTCTAGCCCGAATGATCCCTTTGTACCAATTAAAAAAGCTGTGCCTTCACAGAAATACTTTATGACGATCTGCCAGAAGACTGTATTAAAAACACACGAATAAGTGAGGGCCACAAATGTAAGTGGCCCCCGCCAGAGCTGTCCCATGAACCGCCTGCACACTTGTATCCTGTGACTGCAAGGATGCCCCGGAATGCTGACCTCCGCTTCTCCTCAGAAGCAGCCGGCAGAGAAGAAGCAACATTCTTGGGTCCCCTTGGTCCAGTTTGGGCAGGGTGTCTGCTTACCTGTGTCTTTAGAAAGTGGCTGTGGAAGTTGGGCAGACACCCCGAAGTGCTCACGTATAGGGGTTAATCACATTCATTTTTGGTTCTTTTGTGGCAAATCTCTCCAGTTTAACATACCCTTAAATTACTGAATTGATAAAGCTAAGGATAAAATTTCTTTAGCAAGACCAACCTGGAAATTCCTTTTAGGACTGATTGCTCTGCAGGCCACCTAATGCATCACTGTCTGGTATTGTTGCTTAAAATGTATGTGTCAGCTTAAATGTCACCTTCTTGGTAAATCTTACCTGACTCCTGTAGGAAACAGTGTTACCTTCACTCAAACAAGGTCAATGAAGGGGTTTTTATGAAGGTGTGGGCAAAGTCGAGGGGCTCCAACAAGGGAAGTTATGTACCCATCAACTGGCAAGAGCTGGAAGCTGGTACTTCTGCTGGTCTTGAACAGGTAGATGAGGGAGCAGTTATGGGGGCCAGGAGAAAGTAGTGGTAGTTGTAGGGATTATAGCAGAGGGCGCCTGGCAGGACCTGTAGCCTTAGGTAGAAGGAGGCAGTCAGCCTGTAGCCACCCAGCAGGGAGGGAGCTGGGAAAATAAATATCTCAACCGCATTCTCTCCTCCTCTCCAATGTCTTGCCAGTGTCTCCACTGGCTGACCTGACTGGAAGCCAGAAGACAAGCGCTCTTGTTGAAACCGTCCATAAATGTTAGCCTCCTGGGGGCGCAAAGAAGGATGGAAATAGGTGGAAAGTGAATCTGGGAGGGGCAAATGGAAAATTTCCAGCACACCCTGAACCGTATACTTCCCAGACCACTGCACCCCCATCAGAACACTCACTCCAATTTATTGTATCTCCTGGGAGATTAAGCATGTGGTAAGGACTATCTGACTTGTTTATTGCTCTAGTCCCAGTGCCTCTCACTGTGCCTGGTTTGCAATGGTGTGCAAGAGAGCTTGGAAGATGAGTGGGTAGATATGCCTCACGTCCCTACATGGGCCGTATGTCTTTGGGAGCAGCGAGTCTCCCAGCACACTGCTTGCACATGAAAGGGACTATTTGGTGAATGAGCATCTGCACGATTGAGTGAATGGGTGAATCCCAAGGGTGGGACACCTTGAAAATCCCAAGGTGCCAAGTTTAGGTCAGGATTCAATCCCAAATTCATTAAATCCGTCAAGACGTGTTCCTTGGGTAGCATACACATCAGTCATTTTCTCCCATCCTGTATCTACACCAAATTGGTCTGGTAGCATCTCCTCCATTTCCTGCAAGCAGGCTTGGGGATGGTCAACGTAGGTCCCCTGCTCAACCCTAGTGGAGGGGTAAGCTATGACCAAGGTTGAGAAGATCAGACCCCCCTGGGAATTGGCCTTCAAATTCACTGATGATGGAAAATGTGCCTCTCCTCTCCCTCCAACTTTTTTTTTCTTAAGTTGATCAGAGGTGGCGTTTGTTGGTTGCATTCAGAGAACTGATAGACCCAGACACCAGGAGGAGGATTCCACACTTATCAGGCCCTACGATGATGTGGTTAAGGTCTTGGGCTTTGCAGCTGCACTGCTTGGGTTTGAATCCCAGCTCTGCCACTTCTCAGCTGTGTGACCTTAGGCAAGTTACTTATCTTCTCTGTGCCTCAATTTCTTAATCTTCAAAATGGGAGGATTGAATGAGTTAGAGCATGCAAACGCTTTTAATACAGTGCCTGGCACAAGGTGAACTCTCAGTAAATATCATCAGGACCTTGACCATCCAAGCAACTCGAGAAGGAAAAGAAAATTGATGGAATTATACTTCTTTAAATAATGGAGAAAAGAAATTCACAATCTTAAAGCCAGCCCTGAGGGCTTAGTGGTTCAAATTCAGCGCTCACCACTTCGGCGGCCTGGGTTCACTTCCCGGTCATGGAATCACACCACCCATCTGTCAGTTGCCACGCTGCATGGTGGCAGCTCACATAGAAGAACTAGAACGACTTACAACTAGAATATACAACTATGTCCTGTGGCTTTGGGGAGGGAGAAAAAGAGGAAGATTGGCAACAGATGTTAGCTCAGGGCGAATCTTTCCCTGCAAAAAAAAAAAAGTAATTTAAAGACATTCACAATCTTGGAATAAATTGGAATAAACTAGATGCTTCTCAAGGGCTACTTGTGTCTTCCCACCCACTCTGATGTGGGGTAGGTGCAGAAAAACGATCTGGAGCTATTTCCAAAGGGGACTTTCAAAAGTGGGCTGGTATCTTTATTTTTCAAGAAAACCCAGAGGCCAGTGGTTGTATCTGGTATTCTCGCTTCCTTTTCTGGGAAAGTTCATGGGTTCTTGGCCCTAAATAAGCTTAGTTCTCTACAGCTTCCCACAAGGAAATTAAATTTTCAGGTCCTGTGCAGAAGTTTAGTTATCACTAGTATAATCATTGGTGCTGTCACTGTAGGTCTGTAGGAGACGGGGGCGGGGATGGTATTTGACAGCAATGAGAAAACATTCCCCCTCTGGCACTCCCTCTCAGACATGCAGACACATACACACATGTACACAATGTGACACTCCCTCAACACACACCAGCCCGACCACACACATCTGTACTCACAGGGGTGGGCTTTTCCAGAAACAATTATTATCCTGAGTAATATTTTTTTAAAACACAACCCAACCAGCATTTATTGGGTGCCTACTTAGCCTGAGCTAAGCTTTGGGGAGGAGGGGGAGAAAGGGGAGTCACAAGCATGATTATCTCTTGGTCTTGCCTTCCAGGAGATTCCAAAACAATGTATTGGAGGAGAGAGAGAAGCCTACTAACATCTAATAAAACATAGACTGTGATAAGGGCTATGGGAGAGGTTAAAAAGGTTGCTAAAGGTTGCTTTCTTTCTCCAGGTTATTTTGTAGTGTGATTCTGTAGCAGTTTCACACATTCTCAGTATAGTTCTGGAGTCAACCAGCCTTGTTCTGCAAGGTCTGGATTTGAATATTGGGTTTGCTACCTAAGAATAGTGACACTTTCTGGGCCTGGTCTCCTAGTCTGTCAATAGGATATAATATCACCTCCCTGACCGTGTTGATTGTGTTCTGTTGCAAATAACAGAGGTCAGATGGTAGCAGCTTAACCAAAGAGGAAGCTTCTTTTTTCATGTAACAGGGAGTTCAGAGGTGAGAGATCCAGACTGGGTCGGTACCATTGTTCAAGGGACTCACCAGGGACCCAGGCTCTGTCTATTTTGCTCCCCAAGCCTCCAGGGCTCCAGGTAGCTATTCCAGTGCCAGGTAAAATGACAAGAGGCCAGCTGCATCTGTCCCCCTTTGAAGAACTTTCTGGAGAGCCCCATTTGGTGACTCCGGCTTCACTTCCTTGGCCACAACTATGCGGGGGTGGCCAGCATTACTTGCAAAGAAAGCTGGGATATCAAGTATTTTAACTGGACTTATTGTTGCCTCGAACAAAGCTGAGGTCCTGGGAGGAAGGAAGAAGGGGAGACCCCAGCATATCTGTCACACTACCTCGGGGAGTTGTTGAGAAGGTTCCCTGAGATAATTCGTATCAAACTCTTGGCCCGATGCCTGGTAACTATCACTATCGATTATCAACTGAGGCTCTCTCCAATGTCTTCTCCAAGGATCCTCCAGCAGGGTGGCCAATGGAGACCGCCTGCTCACTGTCCCGGGACTCCCTCCACCGCTGCCCATCTCAATCTGACTTGTGCCTTGTGACTCAGGCAATCTCAGCGCCCGCAGAAAGTCTGCCGGAACCTCTCTGATCAAAAGTATCACCTGCTCTTTTGAAAACCTGTAGCATGAAATGACTATACCACTAAAATGTAATTTAACATATATTTCCTGGTATGACTAAATCTCTATCTGTTTATTTTTTTTCTCCCAACTAGGTTATAAATTTCTTCAGGGCAGGAATTATGTTTTTATTCCTGCATGCCTGCCTCACAGCTCTTATTACTGGTTCTTACATATAGTAAATGCCCTCGTTGAATAGATTACAGGGCATTCTGAGGTGGCAGCCCTTGTTTAAGCTGCCAGTAGGGCTGGGGATGTGGTATGCCAGGGATTTATTCACACATGTGCAATAACGGATCACACTCTTTCGGGTTATTTGCTGTTTTGTCTGCATCAGTTTTCAGAGCTAAGGTAGCCAAGATGTGGTCTAGTAAACATGCATTGTGGTCACTCTCTGAAAAAGGGGCATAAAAAGTGTGGTTTAGAATGCCTATATGGAATCAAATATTCATTCAACCAACTGAGCACCTGCTGTGTGCTGGGCACAGGGCTGACTGTGAACCCCTTGCTCCTGTGCCACTTCCCACAACTTCTTTCCATCTTGAGGCAAGATGAGCTCTTTTCCTCAGCAATACTCACTTTCTTCAGGTTTTGACTCAAGGGGACCTCCTTCGGCCCATCAGTCTCAAAACCATTTCCTAAACTCAACGCAGCCACTTGCTTTCAAGAGCAGCCCTGACAAGTAATCAAGAAAGAAGAACAGGAAGTAGGACTATTGTGGGTGGGAAAGCCCCAGACATACCTGCCCCTTTTCTAGCCAGCTCATGTCCTTGTCCCTTAGGGGGTGCCCAGTAATCCCTCTCTCCCAATCCAGTGGAAAGGAAAGGATTTGTCCTTGAGCAGATTGGATTTCATCCCTTAAAATGAATGAATTCAGAAAATAATTTCTGAGCCCTTGTTATGTATAAGGTACTGTGTGGGCATGGGCGACAAGAACACAGAGAGATTAAATCAGTTAGTAATCGATTAATATTTGATCAGATTGTGTGAGCTAATGGGATATCTCCATCTTCGTAAGACTGATGGAGCACTTTCTATGTGCCAGCCCCATGCTTAATGCCTTCCATACTTTTTCTCCTTGGATCCTCTGAGGATTTACACCAACACGCTGAGATGGGTGGAAGATAGAATAATTATCCTTTACCTGCCCCCACCTCCTGCTTCGTGTCGAATCTATGGAGAAGGGGAGAAGGTTGGAGATCTAAAAGCAGGATCTGAAATTCTGGGAAGAGAGCACTTGTTGGTTGGGGTGCCCCATGCCAACATGGGTGGCTGCAGTAGAGCAGAAATGGCAGCATTTTTAGGTGGCTTGGGCCTGAGCTATCTCCCCAAAACTCTGCCTCAGCATGTCACTTAGGTCCAGTGGGGGTGGATGAGATCTGAAAATGTCCCCATGCCCCTTGATAGGGGAGAAGAAGGTAGTGAAGAAGTCAGAACCAGGTGCCTGCCATGGGGTCACTGTGATGTGGTTTGAAGTGACACTGTAGCGAAGTCTTTAGTATGAATGAGCCAAAGTTGGAGCTCAGAGAGAGGACATAAGCAGGCCTCAGGAGCAACAGAATCAAGGAGATGCTGAGTCACGGGGAGGAAAACCTGCATTTACTGTGCCAGTGTTACGTCAGCTGTGGACACTTTAGAAGTGGGTGTGACAAGGGGGAAGCCAATATTCAAGCCCAGAGGGATGACATACCTCAGTGGAGGCCAGCCAGGATATTTTGGTGGTACCTGGACCTGCCAGGATAACAGGTGTTACCTGGAGCAGAGGACCTTCCCATGAGGCCAGGAGGGTAAGAAAAAGCCTTTTGGAAATTTAATTCCCTCGTGGGCGCCCTGCCCATCACCCCTTCCTCCCCCCCACCCGCTGCCCAAAGAGAAGAAAGAATTGGGGAGGGGAAAACTTTCACTTCAATTGAATAAATTACCCCAAAGAGATGAGATTTAATCAGAGAAGCAATGGTGTTATCTTGATGTGGAAAGATGAAGAGTTTTTTCACCATTCGTAGAAACAGTGGTTCCAAAATTGTGACTGTGAATTTTATATCTACAAGAGGAGTTTAGGTAAAAGCATCCTCAAATATTTACTTTTCTAGTCTTCTACTCTTGGCTTCCCTCTCAGAGAGCTCCTCATAATCTGAACTGCTTGCCAGGACCAAGGTGGATATTAAACTTGTGAATAATGGCTGAGGCTTCATCTGTAGACTCCATCATTTCCCCGAGGGAGCATGTATTCATCTTCATCTTTTAATCAGTGGAGAAACTAGAGGATGACTCACCCCTTCAGAGCTGAGGAGAAGTCACGATGCCCTTGACTGGAGTCCCTCTGGCTTCTGGTTTCTTCTAGGTGGGGTCGCGATGGCTCTGTGAGGAATGCATGAGAGAAGAGGGGCAGGAGGTGCTGGCAAGAGAGATGGTGGCTATTTTGGACCCGGGGCACTTCCTGTCAGTGGCTCCATCTTTCCTGGGATCCAGGCTCCAGTTCAGAAGTTCAGCTCCCTTCTCAAACACCCACTCTCAGATTCACACGCTCACACACAAAACTGACCCTCACCACTGCGGCTAGGAGTGACTGCCCGGACGCCCTTTCCTCTTCCAAAGGCAGGAAGAGGAAAGAATCGTGGAAAAGAAAAACAATAACAAAAAACCTACCCTGTAGAGAGAAGTGGGGGACAGCTTCATCCCTCCCTTCCTTGGAGGATAAGCAATTCCACCTAATTTCTTTTGCATCAAATGAGGTTGCTGAGGAAATTGAAATGGAGCGACCCCCATAGTATGGGTTCAACTTACGGAGACTCAATATATCAACTTACAAACCAGATCAATTAAGACGTGATTATTCACTTTATAGGCAACTGCTTTGCGTCAGCACAGGATTCCTTTAAGCAGCAGTTCCCCAGGGCATTTAAGAATTTGCTTATAGACCATGAGGACTATTTGATGGGAGGCAGAGGGAGGCAGAAAAACAGTTAGAAGCCATTGTCTGCTATAGATCCAGGAAGAGTGAAGAAAAAGACGAAGTCCTTCTGAAATTATGTAAATCGATGGGAAAACAGGATGGATTTCCCAAATTTAATTTCTTTGCAACTTGGCATAGCATTATCAAATATCAGCTTTTGCAAAAAAGGAATTACTACTACGTGCTGAACTAGAAGGTTACTTACTGAATCTTCACAACAGCCATGAGAGGTAGATATTATTATCCTCATTTTGTAGATGAGCAAACCGAGGCCCAGGATGGGAAGAAACTTGTCAAAGGTCACAGATATTTCAAGTTCACATTACTTCATAAATCAACAGTCATAAATCCAGCTGTGGGTCTCTCTCTCTCCCCCTCTCTCTCTCTTTGGTATGAAGCACGGGGGGTTCATCAGCATTCACTCCTCTATTTGAAAAATGTTCTTTAAAGAGGAAACTATTTTTGGATAGAGTGAATTAAAGAGTAAACCTGAGTCTCGCTGTTAGTTTATTTTCACGGAGCGCACACACTCCTTCAATGATAATTCATCCAGGATGTGAGCTGGAACTCATTAGGAGTCACCAGGCCTGGGGGAGAAGATAAAACCACGATTAACGACATCTGAGCCCTTTAGGATAATTTATTATCTTGGATTTCATTTTTAATAGGAGACTCTAATTCACACAAGATGTCCCTGGGGCAAGCAAATGATGCCCTATAATTGTTGTGGGTCGCTGGGGTGTCCAAGCACGCGCTGGCTCCTGGGCCAGGGGAGGTACCAGGTTTGCACGGAGGTGCCAGGCCCAGGAACTCCTTGGAACCTCAGCCTGGTGTGGTGCGAGGACCATCTCTTGTAGCGCCGTGAAACAGAACATGGCTCCAAGTTGCTCCTTATAAGTTGGCGTTTTTCTTTTTTTTTTTTTTAGATTTCTCCATTCATCCCAGTGGGAGGGTAAAGACTTGGCCTGGGATCAAGATCAAACCATTAAGGTAGGTGGCAGAGTGGCAGAGAGGAGAAAGAGGCTACTCTGAGAGCCAGTCTCCCAGTTGGGTAAGCGGGTGCCAGCAATCCTTGGTGGGGCTTAGGTACCTTGTCTGTAAGATGAGGTGAAGACGCCATCTCTAAGGTCCTCTTCACATCTGTGATGCAGTTAGAAAGGCAGAGCAGGAGAAGGCGTCCCAGAGCTCAGTTGCCCCCTCAGTCCCTTCCCAGACTGGGATGTTAGAATTATAACAACAATAGTAGCGAAAGAATGTTGTTTATTTACTAAATGCCAGATATTATGCTAACTAATGTAAACACTGGGGCAATCTTAGGAGGCATTGTCGTTATTGCCATTTCACAGTTGAGGGCACTGGAGCACAGAGATGATTTACCCAAGGTCACATGGATCCAGGCAGTCTAACTCTAGCACCTGCCCTCCCAACCACGACAATTTTCATCTGTAAAGTGGGAATAATGACATACCTACCTTGCAGGGTTACAGTGAGGATAAAATGCCAGCAGGAACTAAAGTGCTTAGCAGAGTTCCTGGCACATGGTAACAGCTAGTTAAGTAAATTGGGTTTGTTTAGCTTGGAGAAGCCCATGAGAATAGGAGACTTAATTGTTGTCTTCAAATATATGAAGAAATTTTAATGATTCACTCATGTTTGATGAATATTGAGCCAGTACAGAGCCGGACTAAATGCTCTGTATCATTCTTAAGTTTTTGTCATCCAGGAAGAGAATTTAATTTAAACAGGAGAAATTTAATTAGACATAAAAATAACTTGACTTCATACTGGGTATAAAATTCCAGAATAAATGATTGCAATTAGCTATAAAGGTTGTATTCATGGTGTTTAAATAGAGAATTACTATTTGAAGAGCTGCGGGGTACAATTGTGCAGGTTGTGTACTGCACAAAACCAGGGACTGCCATTTATACCATAGTCTTTGTGAATAGCACTCTCCGGAGTTGTGCAATATACAACCTGCATGGCCCTTTGTGGCAGTTCTGCCTACATGTCCTGAAGTGTTTAGGTTGAAGCCAGTTCTGTTCCAGCTGCAGGAATCTGCGGCTTTGAATAAAAATTAAGAATTGAGATGATTATCTAGGAAAGGTAAATATGTGGCTTGCACAATATAACTCACCACTCAGAGTTCCATGGCAGTTATAGATAACAGACCATGGCCCCAGAATCCCTCTCAACACAACAGTCTAGGGAGCTGCTATCCGTAAATCAGATCTGACACTTTAGCTAAAACACAAAAGCTGCTTACCACAGTGATCAGTAGCCTAGTCTGGAGTCAGAATGACCGGGTTCAAACCTGAGCTCTGCCGCATATTGTCCTGGTGATCCTGATGAATCAGAAGGGAAGCTTTTGGCTGCAAATAACAGAAACCAAACTAAAACTGTTTTAATAAGAAGAAAAAGTTATTATCTTTCTTTAACCTAAGGTGTGCATGCATGCACATGCGCACACACACAGATTTTATATCTTTAACATTTCTGGTATTGGGTACGTCATGCAATTGCTGTTGCTAAGCATCGCCCGTGCTTGCACATCGACCCTGCAAAATGGTGATGGCGTCTTGGAAACAACACCCAGAGATTACAGAGCGACATTTTCTTGAGAAGCACTGCATCATCAAAGCTTTTGATGGTACAGAGGATAATCGGATGTGGAAAAACAAACATTGATCACTCAGTGCAAAAGTGATTTAAGAGAGTTATGTTCTCAACGTAAAGCAGATTTAGGAATATCTTGACTAAGTTACTTTTCTTATATGTCCATTTTTGTGAATGTGCAAGAGTGATATAAAAAAGTCCAGGCATAAATAAGTCTAAACATGCTCTCTCACTAAGTATAATTAAAAATTCTAAGCAATAAGAAAGTATAGTCTCATAGTTTACTCAGCAGCATTTTTCCTTTCTCAGTTGGACACAATGCGATAGTGCATCTTACAACTGATGGGATCTTAGATTAGAAGAATGTGGCGTATCATATCACAAGAATGCCAGAGGGAGAGCAGTGCCAGCATTGGCTAATTTGGCAGGTCAATAATATCATTAAGGACGTTGTCATCTTTCAACACTGTCATCCTTTCGTCTGTCGGCCTGTTCTTTTAGGTGGCTCCACTCATGGCTCCAAGATGGTTGCCCCAGTGCTAGGTACCCCATGCAGGTGACAATGTCCAGAGGCAGAAAGGTGGTGTCTCTCCTGAGTCTTGTTTTGGTCAGCAGGGATCCCTAGCAGACTCTTCATGCTTTACTGTCTATAATTGTGCCTCACATTCCTGGTTATTGCCAATGGGAATGGGATTACCATTGGTTCAGGCCAATTACGACTAGCCTCCGGGCCTCTGGAAGGACTCTATTCCTCTGAACAAAACTGAGCTAGAGAGGAACACAGAAATGACTGTTGGTTAGTCAACCAGAAGTGTCTGCCATACTCGGCAAGTCACTTATCTTTTCTTTGCCTCAGTATCCTCAGGTATAAGATGGCGATCATAATAGCTACCTCAAATGGTGTCTTGAGGATTAATTAATACATATGAAGTACTTTGCGTAGTGCCTGATACGTGGTAAGGGCTCAAAACATGTTAGCATTTATTGATGCTGTTCTTATTCTAGTTGTTATTATAATTAGAACGCCACCCTAAATCTAGATAGGTAAAGTCCCAGCCTGCCATTGAAGACAAGAAAAGTCTGGGCCTGAATTAACCTCAGGTATTAGGACAGATATTAATCAGTCAGCAAGTTTTTTTCTTGAGAAAATCCTCCATACTAGATGTTGTTCACAATCTAGGAAGATTTGAAAACATAACCCTTGAGGAGTTTATGTTCTGGTTGTAGAGGCAGGACTTACACTTGGAAAACAAGTAGAAGGCCTCTTATCTCCTAGCCTTTGCACATACTCTTGCTTCTGTCTGCAACCCAATTTATCATCACCTCTCCCCAGTCTTAGTCTGGCAAACTCCTATTCATCCTGCTTTATCAGCTTAGCTGCTTCTCTGTCCCCAGACTTTAGATAACCTGTCTATGCTGAATGCTTTCATAATCTCCATCATGACAGCAATATTATATTGCAATTTTTTTTTTTTTTAAAGATTTTATTTTTTTTTTCCTTTCTCTCCCCAAAGCCCCCCGGTACACAGCTGTGTATTCTTCGTTGTGGGCTCTTCTAGCTGTGGCATGTGGGACGCTGCCTCAGCATGGTCTGATGAGCAGTGCCATGTCCGCGCCCAGGATTCGAACCAACGAAGCACTGGGCCGCCTGCAGCGGAGCGCGCGAACCTAACCACTCGGCCACGGGGCCAGCCCCCATTATATTGCAATTTTCAGTGCATAACACAAAGTAAGTGTGCAGAGTGAACTTGTTAAGTAAAAGAGTGAACGAATGTGTTTCCCTTAGAACTCTTTAGTTGTGACAGAAAAACCCAATTTAATCTGATTTAATAAAAGAGAAATTTATAGACCTCATAACTGAAAAGCCCACAGGTTTGTTTGACTTCAGGTGTGGCTTGATCCAGGGGCTCACATGATGGCATTAATATTCAGTGTCTTTTCATTTCTCAGCTCTGTCTTTCCCAGTTTTGGCTTCATTTCCAGTCTTTCTATGATGTTCCTTAGCACCTGCAGATTCTCCTCTTTCCAATTCAAGCCTGGTGGCAAAGAAGATGTTCCTCTTTCCCACTAGTCCCGCCAAATGTCTCACTGATTCTAACTGGGTCACATGTCCATCCCTGAAAGAATCATGGCCAGGGGTTGAGTTGGAGTGGAGGTTTCCTCTCTTGGAGCATAAGGACTGAGCATGAGAGAGGTAGTGATTGCCAAGAGGAAATTTGGGACACTATATTAGAAGGGGGGTAATGTATACTGGACCACAAAACAATAGATTTTCACTATACAATGATAGAATGGGTGAACAAATAAATTATGTGGGACCAAGTAATCAAATCAGGTATGGAGAAGAACGTGCTATAGAATTTGTGGCAGGGCAGAATAATGCCCCCCTCCAAAGATGTCCACATCATAACCCCTGGAACCTATGGCAAAGAGGAATTTAGGTTGTGGTTGGAATTAAGGCTGCTAATCAGCTGACCTTAAAATAAGGAGATTATCCTGAGTTATCTGGGAATGCCCAATATAGTCACAAGGGTTCTTAAAAGGGGAAGATAGAGGCAGAAGAGAATGCCCGAGTGATTCGATGCAAGGACTCAACTCACTGTTGCTGGCTTGAAAATGGAGGAAGAGGACCACGAGCCAAGGAAGGTAGGCATCCTTTAGAAGCTGGAAAAGGCAAGGAAGGGATCCTCTCCTAGAGCCTCTAGAAGGAACCAGCCCTGCTGTCACCTTGATCGTACCCCAGTGAGACTCTTGTTGGACTTCTGACCTACAGAATGGTAAGAGAATAAATTCATGTTGTTTTAAGCCATTAAGTTTGTGATAATTAGTTATAGCAGCAATAGAAAACCAATGGAGTTCAAACAAAACAACGTGTTCCATATAGAATACATGAATGAATGAATGAATGAATGATACAAGACCATGTAATGAAATCAGGGTAGACAGAAAGGTGCCATAGAGTTCAAAGGAAGGCGAGATCTTTGTTGATGTAGTCAAGAGAGCGTTCTTGGGGAAGGCAGGATTGTAGTTGTAGTGTTTTATGAGCTTAACAAAAGGAGAGGGATTTCTGGCTGAGAAAAGCGCAATGTTCAGAGGCAGGAGTGAGCTGACATATTGGGGACGCCACTGAAATCGCAAGTTACAGCTGGAGAAGAGTATGAGAGAGGAGGTTGGGTAGGTGAAAAAGGGGTGGCTTAGGGAGGTTCCACAAGTGTGGGATAAGATGCTTCTGTTGTTCCCATAAGTCAAGAGAAGGCAGTATAAGTTTTTGAGCAGAAAGCTTTCATGATGAAAACGGTGGTGCCCAGGGCAGATTAGCCACAATGGAGCCCAGAGATGAGCCAGGCTGGTAGTGTGGAAGCAGAGAGCAGGCAGCTGATGCAGGAACAATGGCTGGAACTCAGCAACTGAGTAGAAATGAGGGAGGAAGCCGGGGACTCTGGAAGACAGAGACTTCTAACCTGGCCTCTCTTCTGTCCATGACGTCAGATAGTCAAAGAAACTCCCAAGGTTAGATGCAAAGTTTGGGATGTTTGTGAGTTTTTCTGGGGAGAGGGTCCACATCCTTTATTAGATTCTCAAAGGGCTCTGTGACTCCAGAAAGGTAAAAGTCACACACATGTTTTTAATACCCTTTATTGAAGAGTAATATTTACATAGAAAAGTACACGTATTATGAGTGTGCAGCTTGCTGAATATGAACAAACTGAATATCGGTAAGTAAACCAGCACCCAGATCAAAAATCAGAACCCTACCAGTACCCCAGAAGCTGCCTCCCAAGCCCCTGCCTCCATGCCCCCTGCCCTCCTGGCCATGGTAACCACAGCCTTGATTTCTAGCTCTGCTGGGGTATGAAGCCGTGGCGGCATGGGGCCAGCACCATAGACATGAGCCATCATTTCTAGAAGCAGGTACAGGCTAGGAAACCACGTATCCTGGCTTTCCTTCAGCGAGCATAAGATAGAATTGGATGAGAAACCACTTTAGTGCTTTCCAGACATCCTCATGTGGCTTTAGCTCAGGGCAGGACCCCTCCGAACAGACCCCTCCCTGGGTTTCTGACCACGTGATTTCTGGCCAAGCCCAGCTCTCCCCCAGGGCTAAGATCTCTGCGCTTCACTCCATTTGCTGTATTAGTCACCCTAATCCTGGGGGCTGGGCCTCGGGAAGAACAAAATCTAATTTGGGCATTTCATTTTATGAGTTGATCGTTGTTTGGTTTCCTTTCCCGGTTCAGAATCAAGGGCCAAGAACACAGACGCTTAAGTACATAGTTACCGTGGCGTGTTTTTATGCTGCAGGGAGGGGCTAAAATGCGTCGGAGGGTAAGAGGATTAGACAGCGAATGGTGCCTGGTACATATTAATAGGAAGTCATCCCGAGAGGGTGATCTAGTGCATTCCAGCAGACCCAAGGCTGGAGGCAACATAGATGGGACATAATAGGGTTCAAAACCTATTTACCTTTACAGACAACAGTCAAATGAATAGCGGTATCTGGATTTCAGATTCAGCTTCCGCCTAAGCCCATAAAAGCAGGGGACCCAAGCAAAAATAAATGAGGTGAAGTTTTTTTGTGGCCTCACCAAGAAAAATGGCTACTGTCAGGGGAAAGAACCCAAAAAAGAAAATTAAATTTTCTCAGCGAAACGGGGAGGGCGGAGGAGGGAGGTGAGACCCCCGTGCGTTCCTTGGCCCAGGTCCACGTGCACTGGCCCTTCCCACTGGCCGCACCAGGTACAAGGGCAGGTCGGAGCCCATCGCAACGCATTTCCAGGGGCTGCCCTAATTCTTGAGTTCTGCTGGGATTTTGTGGTATTGATTTCTGGTGGGCTCGACATCAGCTTGGCTTTCAAACTCTTTTTGTGTTGGAGGAATTTTCATTTCGTTCATTCTCCTGGGCAGGGCCCGATCCTGGGAAGGACTGTGAAGGTGGGGGGGTCTGCGTGGGTCCCCCTCCCCTCACTGTCTCCCCTCCAAGCCCCCTTCTCTTTGCATGCTCCCTGTCCTGCTCCTCATAGTCAGCTCTCCCTGTCCTCCAACCTGAACTGGCCCTACAGCCTGGGGAACCCCAGCCGTCCCTGGGGCCCTGGCTGAGTTTTAATGTAAAAAAGCTACTGCTGTCAGAGATGGTACTTTTTGTGTCCCTTCTGCTTGTTTTGTTTGTTTTTGAGAAAAAATGTAGCCAAAGCTAATGTGATTTCAGAAAAGCTCTTAAAAATGTTCATTCCTAATTATAATAGGAAATAAAATGTATTTATTTGAACATAAAATAAATTACATAAAAATGTGCTTTAACATAAAAAATAAAGGTGTCCTGAAAACTGCCATTTAAATATGGCAGAGTGAACAGCTCTATTAATCTGGGTTTCCTCCCAACCCAGCTAAAATGACATTAATTAAATGAAGATGGTAAAAGCCTTAAAGACAAAGAAGGAAGGAAAACGAGGGAAGGCCACAGAATGGAAGATGGGAGGTGGGGGTGGTAAGGGTCTTCTGGAAGAGCTGGGGAAGCTGGAACCCAGGAGCCTGTAAGGTGAAGTGGTGCAGGGCTGTGAAGGGCAAGTTGACTCACCCCACAGAGTGTCAAGAGGTTCAGGAATTGGAGGCACTGAGCTCCTGTGCAAGCCAGGGTGTGGGTGGCCCAAACCCAGGGTGGGTTTAAAGTCTGATTAAGGAGAGTTAGACCCCGGGGCCTCCTCTCCCAGCCTGAGCAGCTAGGCAACTCTCCCTTCCTCATCCCAGCTGAAGACAGAATGTGTCTCCTCCGGAGAGGCTGAACTCAGAGAGGTTTGTGGCTTGCGAGACGGCGGAGCATCGGGGTGATGTGTGTTATTAAGTGGATATTAAGTAGAAGGCTCTTCGTGTGAATGTGGAGGGCCCCAGCTTCCTTCCCGGAATGCAGCACTCAGCCTCGAGCCTCTACACAGGTCGGTTGGATGGTTGTTCACGGGAGCTGGACCAACATAACAGAGAATCCCATAGCAACCAGGTCCTTCCTGCTCAGTGCTCCCTTCATAAGTGAATAAATAGCCAAAGGCTCTGTCTTAGTCTGTTTGGGCTGATATAACAAAAATACCACAGACTGGATAGCTTACAAATAACAGAATTTTTTTTCTTTTACAGTTCTGGAGGCTGGCAAGTCCAAGCTCAAGGTGCCAGCACGGTGGAGTGAGGGCTGTCTTCCAGCTTCATAGCTAGCACGTTTTTGCTGTGTCCTCACATGGTGGAAGGGGCCAGGGGGCTCTGTGAGGTCTCTTTTTTAAGAGCATTAATCCCATTCATGAGGGCTCTACCCTCATGACCTGAGAACCTCCCAAAGGCCCCACCTCCTAACGCCACCACATCAGGCATTCGAGTGTCATTCAACCTGTGGATTTTGTGGGGACACAAACATTCAGACCAGAGCAGCCTCCTCTCAATGTCACCAAATACTGAGGATAGCTGTTAAGTTGAAACACAGATTCCAAAATAAGTTAACAGAGAAAACAAAATCCTGAGGAAACAAAGACAATGTTGTAAGAAAAAAAGGTTTAAAAATATAGATTAGTATTCTCTTCAGAGAGCTAAGAAATTTTATCTATGAGACAAGAATTGGATGTTGTAAAAAAAAGTACTCAGCTTTTTGACAGCTAAAAATATGGTATCCGGAATAAAAGTTTCAACAAAAGATTGTATGATAAAGTAGAGGAAATCTCCCTGAAAGCAGGTGAAAAGGAGGAGAGAAAATCAGAAGATAGGGAGAAAATAGAGGATCCATCTAGGAGGCCCAACATGCGGTTAATAGGAATTCTAGAGAAAGGGGATAAAGAGACTAAAGGAGAAGATAATATCAAAGAAATATTTCCTATAACTGAGGGACCTTAGTTTCTAGACGTGAAGCGTCCACCAAAGTGCTCAGGAAATGGCAGGAAAAGGACCCCCACAAAGAAGATCATTGTTAAATTCCAGAATGCCAGAAATACATCTCAAAGTTTCCAGAGAGAAGAAGCAGGTCATATGCAAAGGAGAGAAATCAGAATGGCCTGGGGTTTCTTCACAGCCACATTGCAAGCTGGAAGTCAGTGAAAAAGGGTCTTTACATTGCTGGGAGAAAATGACTTCCATTCTAGAAATGGTTTCCCAGACAAACTGTGAATCAAGTGTGAGGATCGCAAAAAGGCGCTTTCAGATACATACAATCTTGAAAATTTTATGTCCCATGGCAACCCTTCTCAGTTTGTGTTCCACCATATTGAAGGAGTGAAACAAGAAAGAGAAATTCAAGTGATACAGGATCTAGCGCATGCTACACAGGGAGGGCTGAAGGGGGTTCCCATATGGATGGTGAAAGAGGTTCTCAAATGACAGCTGCTTAGCAGGTGACAGAGCACCGGGTACAGGTTAGAACTAAAGGAGGGAGGGATCCAGGATGGATGTCCTTAAGCAAAAATGTTGCTGAGCACCTGCTGATGGATTTGGGTACTGAGAGAAGTTCTTAGAGTTCCATGGGAGCGTTTGGGGATAGATTAGTGACAGGCACCTAGAAAACTAAGCAAACAATAACGTCAGTCACAATGACAGCAGAAACAAGGCAAAACAACTCCAGGAAAATAAAAACATTGTATAAGAAAGAAAATAAAGTCATAGCCTGACCACTTCTGTGAGCAATATATACATAGCTACAGTATTGTAAATGCTGGATAATGGCTTAATAAAATCATAACATAAATATGTTAGGAGAGCAGAGAGAGAGGAAGGGCATTTGGGGAGGAGAGCCGTTTGAGAAAGTCAAGGCCACTTTGGGAAGTCAATAGATAATGTCTAAAATGGAACACTCAGGAAGTACTGGTTTATGAACATTATTTTAATATATGAAAGTAAATACCAGGAGAAACATTCCAAAGAGCTGAAAGTCATGGCCTTAGAGAGGGAATCAGAGGTACGAATAGTGATAAGAAGAACTTGAGTTTTTCTCGTATAAACCCTGTGGAAGTATTTGATTTTTTAAAGTTTTTATACAAATTACTCTGATTAAATTGAACTTAAATTTAACAAAGGGAAATAAAGCCATCCTGTCATCTCACATTCTCTATATTAATTGTAAATACTTTGGTGAATATTCTTTTGGCCTTTGCTTTCTATGTGTAGTATAACAAATACATAATTTTTTATTTCCCATGATTGTATAATTGTCTTCCATTATGCAAATTGTCCTCCATTTTCCTTTTTGCACTTGTATCTTGGATATTTTTTCCACATTACAGAGGGTAATAGTAATACTTTTTAATGAATTTATGTTTTATTAGTTGCAACTGCAGTTTTATACACTGGAAAAATTGCACCGGCTGTGTGGGGGAGCACACAGGGGCCCCATCTGCTCAGGGCCTTCCCTTCAGCTTGCTCACCATGAGTATCATTTGTTCAAACTCCTACTTGGGTGTTGATCAATGAGGACTTACTAAATTATGACTTATCCCAGATGTATTTGCAATTTGATAGATAACCTGAAGATTAAATAACAACAGTATAACTTTAAGAATGAGCTACTGGGGCTGGCCCCGTGGCTGAGTGGTTAAGTTCCCATGTTCCGCTTCAGTGGCCCAGGGTTTCGCCGGTTTGGATTCTGGGCGCGGACATGGCACTGCTCATCAGGCCATGCTGAGGTGGCGTCCCACATAGCACAACTAGAAGGACCTACAACTAGAATATACAACTATGTACTAGAGGGGCTTGGGGAGAAGAAGAAGAAAGAAAGATAGAAAGAAAGAAAGAAAGAAAGAAAGAAGGATGACCTACTAATAAGAAAATTCCAGGTGTTTTCACAGAAAGTAGAAGGGACTGTTCTTGTGTAGAGAATTTCTAATGGTGAGAGATATATACACAGTGAGGTGTTGGCAGGAGCAGTGCCCTCCCCCGACTGGGGAACTCCCCAGCTTTCTCCCCCCAACCCCGGACAGCCCGGGTATGGGCACATGTCCAGTCTTGACACCCTTCTGCCCAGGGCTTTGCGTCTTACGAGTGACACAAAAATGAAAAGAGATGCTTGTTCGTGGTAGTGTGCCACGTTGGTGGCTGAGTCCCCCTCTTCCTCCCAGCCTCCTGTCTTGCCACCGTGCTGTCGTCACTGCTGTCCATTCTTGCTGCGCTCTCTCTGGCTGAGGGTGGAGTCTCTTCTCTCCCTGTACATTTCCACCTTTGGGTTGAGCAGAAACCTGGACCCTCAATTCCCACAGTGCCAAGAGGCCAGGCTGCAACTTCTAAGGAGGGCATAGTGATGGCTGGGGAGAGTAGAGCACACGAGGAACACACAAGGAAGAGCAATACCATTGTCCAAGGCTCAGTACCTAGATGGGAATCACAGTCCCGGCAGCCAAGTGAGTCTTAATATCCATATGCGAAAAGCTCTAGTTAAAGCTGCAATACAACATACAACTCAGGCTCAAGGTTAGTAAGGCCTCTCCTTCCCATCCTGAATCTAAATCTTGGGACCCACGTGCTCAGACGTGCTGATAGGGAGTGGGAGGCACGCAGCAGACCCCAAGTCTATTCACCCAGCCAGCGGTGTGGGCAAGGATGGCAGGCTTCCCACCACCATCCCGCCAGGATGGGCCAGCAAGACCCCCAAGACCAGCATGAGGAACACTGCTCAGGGCAAAATGTCAAGGGATGATCAGTTGAATTAGCACCAGATGGGTGAGGGGCAGAGCGAGGGATGGAAGTACGTCATTCCAGGAGGAGAAGGGGGAAAGAGGCCCCACCTACCAGAGTGTTGGCACTCCGTGGCTGCTCAGTAAATGCTTATTAATGAGAAGCAGCAAATGATCAGAAGCTAATGAGAAACACAAAAGGAAGAGGAGCTCAGAGAAGGTGTCGTGAAGGAGGAGGCACTTAGAGACAACTGTGCCCGGTCGGAGTCTAGGGCGACAGCTCATTTGAGATTTTGTAATCAACACGTTTCCCTAAGTAGCTAACATACGTGGAGTGGTATGGGTGTGAAGTATAATAACCTGCCATCACTTCGGTTGGGTGTTGGCTGGAACTTTGGGGTCAATTAGTAATTGTCATTGAAGTCGAATATAAATAAATGATATGATCTAGAAGTCCTTAAATTTTATTCCACTAAAATTACCTCATAAAATGTGGGCCTTGTGAGGGATTACTGACAAAAGAAAAATAAATCTCTGCAAAGCGTCCATGTACTCTTGACTAACAACTGAATCATATTCAAAAGTCATATACCCAAGTGGGGCCTCTCCACCCGCCATTCCTATCAATAAATCACCCCTGCAGCCAGCCCACACCCACGCATGGATTTTGGATGATAGGAGGCGCAATTGATAAAACTTGGATGTCCTCGCGATCAATGGCGGGAAGGAGGAAGGACATTGAGGTGAAAGAATCGTGCATGCAGAACAGCTGTGCAAGAAATGTTTAGGAGACGGTGAGCACACTCATTTGGCCATTAGTTAAATCTGCTCGTTAATCACTCTGCCTCTGTCAAAAGGAAGCATTTGATGCTGGTATCCCAGAGAAACTGCTTCTTATGGGAAGAAGGCTACTGACAAGAATTTAGGGGATACTACAGACTTTGTGGACGACCAAATTTGTGAATTGCCACGCGTCCTCCTGTATGCCTGTGAGGAACAATATTGGGGCTGACTCACTCAGTTCAGGCCCCTGTTAAGAAGCCAGCACTTCAAGTATTGACTAGAACAGCTGCTTTATCTAAGACCTTGCCTCTCTCACCCCAGTTGGTCAAGAAACCCCATACCAGTGGCATAGTTCTTTCTCAGAGTGGTCATGCCAACCTCCACTCTTGTTGGTGGGGCAGGGGCAGGCTCTTGGTGATTTGGAATAAAGTGGAGCCTTAGAATCTCTCCTTTTCCCTTGGCCACACTAGATGCAGAGGGTTAAATTTGCCAACAGGACCCGCTCGCTCCCACCCCCCGTCTCTGTAAGCAGGCCTCCTGCTCTTCTGGTGTGGCTGAGTTTCCATCAGGTGGCAGAGGGCGAAGAGGCCACGGCCAGAGTCAGCTCCAAGCTCATAGTAAGCAAGCCTAGCAACCCTAGGAGAAAAACAGAACCCCCCAACCTATCTCAGAGGAGTTAGAATTCCAGAAAAGACTGATTACTCTGTCTTGGGTCCCTTGCCCAGTCTATGAACCCATCTCTCTAGCCAGGGGCGTGAGGATGGACCATACGCTAATTCTTCCAGAGAGAGGGGCAGGGGCCTGGAAAGGGCAGTTTCACCTGACTCATGTTGGAAGCCTGATGATGGAGCAGCGATGTCACGAATGGAGGTGTGTGCCTGGGGAGGATCTTATCCAAAGAACCAGAGGAGAGACTAGATAAAGCAAAGTTGCAGGTGTTCCTCACACTGGGGAGATCCGAAAAAATGAGCAATAACATTTGGAGTGAAAAGAAGCAGAATTTGGAGAAATTCTGGAGTAGAAGGCAATACTTTCAGAAGATTTCTTTAGGGTGTTAAGATTTCTTTAGCTGGAGGCTTTAGGTGTGGATGGAGAGGAAGCTGATACAGGCATGGGCCAGGCCCTGACACTGCTAGAAAAATGACTGCAAGAGCCAACCACACCTCTTCCTATGGGAAGGTCAGTGGACCGCACCCGGCCAGAGGGACCAGGATACTGACTCTTGGCAGCCTCTTGATTTAAACTTATTTTCTCGAACTTAAATAGCAAAGATGCCAGGGCCTCTTTCTCACTGCTTTGGGAGGTTTCTTTCCCACTGCTGGTGGTCACTAAATGGTCAGGAAGGCTGCCAGCTTAGCTAAAGGAAATCTCGTGCTTTTGTTTAAGCCCTGGCGAAATTCATTACATCCAGAAAGGCAATTTGCTTCATGGTATGGCGAGCTCTGATGGAGCACATGGGTGGGGAGAGGTCGGGTATGGAATATTTAGAAACACAAACGTGCACAAAGGAACCACAGGGAGGACTGGGTCAACTAAAAAGAAAATCTACAAATTTCCTAGGAAGGGGAAGTAAATGAAAGTGGTGTTTTTCCCTGACACGTCTCGAAGGTAACATTTTGGTGTGACAGTGCATATCAAAATCATAAATTTGTTGGCCAGGGATGGCTACTGAGGCTGAATGATAGAGGTTTCTTGGAGTATTGTGTTAAGAAGGATTCTGAAGCAGTGTCTGGGCTCAGTCAGAAACAATGCTATAACTGATACAGTGAAGCATTCCAGTGTCATAGAAATGGCACATGGCAGTATGCATCCGCTATATTTGCCTTCTTCAAGGATTCAAGTTCTCATTCTTGAGGGTTTAACCCAGGAAACAATTACAATGGAAGAAAAAATGCTGTATGCCACAAAGATGTTCTTCTGGGTCTTATTTACTATAGCAGCAATTTGTCCTATAGGCCAGGAATGGTCACTTGTTAGAATTAAATTGTTGATCATAAAGACCATGTGGAAACATGGAAAAATGTTGGGCATTATAATGCTGAGTAAAAAGAAAACATTTATAGACATGTAATGATTACAACTAGGTAGAAAAAGACATGATACACACACAGTCACACACATATTTGTGTGTGTGTGTAGGGGCCATTTCTTTCATGTGTATTGGTGTATGGAACCCAGTTCCTGTCACATAGTAGGTACACAAGAAATATTTGTTGACTACCTGTATTTTATTGCCAGCTTCATATGTTTTTATAATAAAATAGCTCCCCAAAGGAGGAATAAAAACTAAAACAAACAAAACTTCCAAGCTGCCAAAAGTTAATGTGTTTGTTTTTTCCTCTCAAATAATAATTTGTTCTGCCTTCTCCGGTTGACTCCACATCATGTAGGCTCATTCTAGGGCTTCGCTGTGCAATTGCAAAGACTTCTGTTAAATTCCTCCAGGTCACACATACCAACAAAGACTTCTCTGCTCTTCCTTTGCTTCCGGATGCTTAGGCTTGGGCTTCTGAATTCTGCAAGCACCCTTGTTATTATCCTTCCAGAGATTGTTGATTTGCCCCAAAGGTAGTGTTTCTTTCCTTTTGCGTAGATAGGTAACTAACTACCAGAATGGCTTCAACAGCATCTCCAAAGTCAGTCGAAAGCTGATGATGGAATTCAAAATCTAGATCTAAAGTTTATGAATAAGGTTGCTGGAGTGATGGACAGATTGAGGCCAGGTATCAAACAGACCTCAGATGTTGACAAAACCTCTGCCCACTGGAATGACCTGTAAATAGGTGGACAAGCGGCCAATTACTGTGTAACTTCACTAACTTCAGAAACTCTCCCAATATCCCCTAATTCCATCAAGCAGTAATTATTCTTTTACTCTGAACCACACAAAGCATTCATAACCCTCGACTAGGAAATTAAAGTTTATTTTCAATTTCCTTGGGCAAGGCAAAAGCAAGGGTAAATTAACAGTCTGTGGCTTGTCTGGACCTAGAAAAGCATTGAAAGTGTGGTGGGGAGTTGCAAGGTGGGAAAACCGTCCAAAAACAATGCAATATTTAGCTGATGGTAATCTCAGAAGATACACTCAGAGGACAGAGGCCTCTAGAACAGGCAATATCTCGGGGAGCAAAGTAAAAATGAAGAAGGAAGGCAGTTATTGCAATGATTTAGACCAAGAAAAAAGCCACGGTTTATCTGTCTACACCAATCTAATATACTAGACAACACGACATCTGTCCCTTTCACTGGGTCCAAAATAGTCAATTCACTGTCACATGTAATTGACTCATTATAAAGTAACAGTTTTCTGTCTCTCTTTACTTCTTACCTGAATATCTTCTGTTCCTAGGCCCTTTTAAAAAATAACATCATTTTTTCTTATTATAACAATAACTCTTGTATGTATCTATTCTATAAATTTTCTTGAATTTCTACCATGAGCAGGCACTATGGGAGCATAAGAGATGGAGAGCGGACAGTAAAAAGTGTTCAGGGAGACGGGTAAATTAAAGAGGCGATTGCAATTTGGTGTTATGATACAAGCATGTATCAGTTGCTCTCAAAGCACACTGGAGGGGGACTCGCCCAGCCGGGCAAAGGCTGTCTGGAGGCGGTGACAGAGAAGCGGGTTCTGAAGGTAAGATGGCTTGGGTGGTGGAGGAAGCATCCTATACCACCTGTGATCATTCTTCTTACATAAAAGATCTGTTAAAATTTACGTGCATTTCCTTCCAGTAATTTTTTCTGTACATGCAGACAGACAGACAGACAGATGGGTAGGTAGACATATAGATAATAATTATGATTATATAAATGTACACAGGTTTTTATAGAACTGTGATCAGGGGCTGGCCCCATGGCCCAGTGGTTAACTTCGTGTGCTCCACTTTGGCAGCCCAGGGTTTCACGGGTTTGGATCCTGGGTGCGGACCTGGCACAGCTCATCAAGCCATGCTGAGGAGGCATCCCATATAGCAGACCCAGAAGGACCTACAACTAGAATATACAACTGTGTACTGGGGGGCTTTGGGAAGAGGAAGAATAAAAAAAATGATTGACAATAGATGTTAGCTCAGGTGCCAATCTTTAAAAAAAAAAAAAAGAACTGTGATCGTAATCTGTATGTACCTTTCAATGCTGTCTTTTCCATGCCTTTCAATATGTGTCAAAGACATGGATTTTGATAGGTGAATAATGTTTATACTGAATAGATATTTCATAATGTATTTGATCATTATCTTTGGGTCCATCACAGTTTTTGTTTCCAAGACCCAGGCTAAATTAAGTGGAAGAGGAATTTTCTGGAATAATATTAGGTAGCCATAGAATCTGTGGAATGGCTGAAAAAACAGGCTAAGAAAAAAGGCAGAAATCAGGATAGACTCAGCAGTGGGAACCCTAGTTGGGTCGACCCTAGACACAATCTGTCCTCAGCAGTTTTGCATTTACTTAGGTTTCAATGTTCTGAGAAGGAGCATCTTGCTGGCCAAGCCTGGGAAATGTGTCCCACCCTACCTACAAGGGGCAGACTTTTGGAGTGAGAAGTGGGGCCCTGACTCCCACCAAGCCTCACCCACTGGGACCTTCCCCCAGAAAGGAAGGGCATTAGGATACGGCTTGCAGAAAAAAAACCAGGAATATCCACTACTTCCCCATCATTAGATGTTTAGATTGTTTCCTTTTTCCCCCCTCCTTTTTCTTTTGTATTATAAAACTATTGAACGTTCTTCTACAAAATCTTTGAGCACTTCTCTGATTATCTCCTTAAGATAAATTCCCTAGAAATGGAATTTCTGGATGGAAGAGTATGAACATTTTTGAGTCTCTGATACATACAACCACATTACTTTTCTGAAAAGTTACATCAATTTAAGCTCACTCTTGGAGTGTGTGTAAGTGTCCCTGTTTTCTGTGCCCCACATCAGGCATTATCATTTTTGGAAATCTTCATGTCCACTCCTTTCTAGTCTGCACTCATTTGTGCAACCTGTTCCTCATTTAAATTACATTTCTTTGAAGTCAAAGCACCTAGTGGCAAAGTGAACAATTCAGTAAATAAATTGTTTATTTTATTGAGTTTGTGATAATTACCTTTATTGATTTGCTTCTCCATTAATTTGATTAATTCGGTCCCTGCTTCTTTTAAAATGTTATAGAGAAGCTATTTCTTTTTCCATTCTGGAAAGGAATTGTTTGCAAAGCAGTAAGTGTGTCTGGGATACTAGAGGAGTGAATTCTGGAGGCGAGGTTCTGAGAAGAGCGCTCGTCCTCCTTGAACATTGGCTCTCGCTGATGCAGTCTTGGGCATCTCTCTCCCAGGCCTCCTGCAAGCCGGGCCACAGCCATCTGCAGAAGCAGGTCCTTTTAGAAAGCCACAGCAGTGATACAAGCCCAGCAACCCCTAAACTGGGACGAACATGAAACCCAGAGAGGCAATGAAATATTTAATGACTCTTCTATTAATTTAGAACAACATCTTTTTAGCAAGTAATTGAAAGGCAAGATAAATGTTAGGGGCTGGGCTTCCACGAAGAGAATGCGAGTAGGGTCCAGGAAGGAGCACTTGATGAGTCGTCTGGGCCTCAGTGTGCTGGTCCTGCTTTGCCATCAACTAGTTGTCTGGCCTGGGAGAAGTCACGCCACCTCTCTGGATTTCACCCAGGCAGTGGGCCACAAGATCTTAAGAGGGCTTCCCCTTCTGATAGCTGAAGTTCCTAAGATTACTTACTTTGAACTTTTCAACTGTCCTGACTTCAAATGACAGCAGTAATCAAACCATGCCTTTCATTTTGCTACCAGGTAGGAAATAACCAAATGAATAAACACATGTCTTTTCCTCTCATCCTTGGGCTCAGAGGCCTCTCTGGGACCAGCAAGACCTAGACAAAAGTCAGGCATAAGGCAAGCTGAATTTTTCCAAAGAAAGCCACATTTTTTTTTTCTATTTGCAGATTTGATCCTAATGTTCTGCCCTTGTCAGGTTCTTTCCTACTTGTAGATATTTATGCAATCAGTTATAACTGTATTATTTTATTGTTGGTCATTAACCATGGGTAAGTCACCTTTTAAAATGGGCTTGTGTGGCTTATTAAGTATTCACGAGGACTAGAGATAATTCCTGATTTTGGATCACTGGCATAAACAACCATCGCTGGGTGTCTGTGCTTGACAGGCAGCCAGATTGATGGCGAGCTCTGGTTGGTTGGGTGCTCTCATGGCCACGGGGCCTCAGGTCCAGGTGATGGTGCACATTCAAAGGATAGTGGGTGGTTGGTAAGTCTGTGGTTGTGAAGGAGTGTTGAGTTCATTGAAAAGTTTATACAGCACAGAATCATTTTCAATTTTCCCTAAGTAGATATCTGGCAAAACCCAGAATTGGATCCTATCCACTTCTGCAGATACAATGCCCCCAAATACATTTACCCCAGAGAAAGGCTGAAAATATACGCACATTTATATTTGTCTAATTTAAGCAAATCTCCTTACTATGAATGATGCAGAAAAATATATAGTGATGAAGCAGTTCCTATTCTCATGCTAGTCTGGAAGGGAGTTCATTATGGTCCCGCAGGAGGTTAGCATTTACTGGGCTCTTTCTCTATGAGGTCTTTGCAGATATAAGATCCTAGTCCAGGGATAGCAAATACATGGTACTAGTGCCTCAACTCTCCCCCCCCCAAACCCAGAGCAGACAGCAGTAATGGAAGATGGCATTCTTTCCTGCTGAGGGGGCCACTCAGACATCCAACGAAGGACCTAATCACTCGCCCTGCCCCAAAGCGTCAAGCAGCTTGTCTTCATGGGAAATCACCTCTCCCGGAGAAGAAGGAAGATCCTGCTACTTCTTGGATATGATTGATGGAATAAAATCGAGTGCTTTTAAGATCCTGAACTAATCTACCAGGACGTTCAATTGGCATTCATTGTCTTCTCAGAAGTTTAACTAAGTCCCCAGAGTTGAGAGCAGTGAGCAATAAGTACCTATGCCTTCTGGACAAAAAGGTGCTAGACCCTAAAGACATCCATGGAGAATTACTGAGAGTCAGCAAAAATGGTCCCTCCTGTATGTCACTTACCTCCAGCCTGTGTAAGAGGGAGACCAGGAATTCGAGAAGATGGGGTTCAATGAAGGGATGTTAGGAGTAGAGAGCACTTTGAATTCCCCCTGACCACCACTATAACTTCCAGACAAATAAGAGAGCTCCAAGAATGAACATCTAGAGGTACTGGGGTACATCCTCTTGCCTAGAAGACTCGGAAAGCTGGAGGCTGGCTGGAACTACCTGTGATGATGGAGCCAGGACAGAGGGCAGCAGTGGGAGCAACCATCCTTAGATCACTTGTAGGGCAGGATGTTTTCCCATGGGTGAAGTAGGCACAGTGGAGGGTAGCCAGGATTCAGCCACTCTGAAAGGGCCCCACCCCAGAGGACGACCTGCTCATCCTTTTATCCAAGTATCAGTTCACACATTGCATCCTCAGTGATGCCTTCTCTGACCGCCTAGGCTAATACAGTGCCCCCTACAGTCACGCCTTATTACACCACCTGGTTTATTTCCTTAGTAGCACTTAACAAAGTGAACTGTATTTTGTTTTTATTCTCAGTTTATTTATTGTCTGGCAACTGTCCAAATTTTTGGGAGGCGTTGGGGTGGAGAAGGGAAGCTTTGAGAATGGCATCTCAAAGAGGTCACTCTTTAAAGGGTAAAAAAGCTTGTTAAATATAAGTTCCTTGAGAGCAGGGACCATATTCACTTTACTCTCCACTATTCCCAGTGCTCAGAACAGAGCTGGGCACATAGTAGCTGCTCAACAAAAATATATAGACTAGTAAATCTCTGCCAACCAAGAGCCCCAAGAGATAAATAGACACCAACTGGTTCTGCGAACAGCAATGTCTCAAGTCTATGGTCTGCTTATCAATGTCTGAGTTAAAAGAGTTTAGTGGGTGAAGAAGGCAGGAACTGTAGCCTGGAACAAAACTTAGGTCCTCTCTGGGTTTCTAATTTTCCTGTGCCTCACTGCCTGGATAAGCGGGAAGCAACTCTTTAGTGAAGTTTTTTCCTTCCATCCTGGGCTCTCCTAGTCTGCAGTCTGCTGCCTGCTGGAAACCCACAGGGGCTCTCAATTGATTTTGATGGATTTGTTTGGTGGTGATGAGCTCTCCTCAGCCTTGATGCACCTCCAGGCTTCAGGGAAAGTTGGGTGCCTGCCCACACGTTTGGAGACAATCTGGAAAGATGGAAAGATACAAAAGTCATGCATTTGTTAGCATTGTTTGTGGCTTTTCCATACATCCTTCTGAGGGATGTGAAATTAAAATCATTTACCTTAAGCAAGTGTGTGTCTTCAGTGATAAGGACCCCAAATAAACACACTTATCAAAAGAACATGGGAAAACCAAGGTATTTTAAAAGTCATTCATTTCCCATGCTTCTGATTAGAATCACAAATGAAATCTCTAACAACCCCAGTCATACAGTGATGAAGGAAATCACAGCCTGTCCTTTCTGTAAGATTTTTTTTTTTTAAGAAATAAAAATCCCTTGCATTTGAATAGCACTTTGCCGTTTCCAAGCATTTCTACCTATGTTATATTATTTGACTGGGAAAAAGATAAACCATCTGGTAAATTTTAAATCCCTCGTAAAGCCGAGGAATCTTCTGGGTGTTCAGTAAATAAATAAATGCCTGTTTGAGTGCAATGTTGAGACAGCTATGATTGCATCCTCCTTTTAGAGTTAGAATTATGCATCAGATTGACCTTGAATGACGGATCATAAAAAAAAAATCAGGTAAGGGTGTTTTGAGAACTGAAAGGTCCAAAAAGGTCCAGTCAGGTCCACAGCTGAAATCTGTGGGCCCGGAGTGAGAGTATCTACAAATGGAGACCCATTTACATATGTATGAATATTCAAAATGGTAAATCTAGCCAGGAAACTGTTAAATAAAATATATTCCATCCTCCTACCTCGATAAGTAGACCCTCATAATGCTCTGGAAGGCCAGATTTGAGGTGAGAGTTCTTGGACACCTCAGAGTTCCCCGATAGAACATGATGGGGTCGGTTGAGTCTGACCAGGGGGCCCTCCTCTTCCCCTCCCAGCTCCATCCCGCACCCCAAGGGGCCTTGAGTGCAGGGGAGTGTGCACCCCACCCCACAACTGAGCTCCCTTCACACCCTCTCAGGAGGGTGGACCCTCGGGAAGAGGTCTGAACGGTCCCAGAGGGGAACGCAAGGCCATTTAGGCAGGAAATTTCCAGGTGCTTGACCCCAAGTGTGAAAGAGGCGGAAACAGGCTCTGGGTAGACACGTTCCTTTGGCCCCTGGGCATCCTCAGTCCATGGGGAGAGGTGTAGTCAGAGGAGGGCGTGGACAGTTCTCTCTAAAGTGCAGGGACCTGGGAGGCCCCTCTTGCCCGGGTCTAAAGGAGGTCATAAATCCAATGATAGTCGGAATTAAACGAAGTGTTGTGTGCTCCTCAACTTGTGTCTAGTTACCTTTACTTTAAATAAAACATGTGGAAAAGTTAAGTACCTAAGGCTGCAATAATCAAGGGACTGTTTAAAATGCAGCTCAATTTAGTTTTGATTTTTAAAAATGATTTGGGGCCACTTGGGATGGAGGATCCAATAGTTCGAACGATTGGAGCTAAATTAGAAGTAGAAAGCAGGAAGAGAAAGCATGTTGGCTCTAGTCTAGACAGATGGATCAAAAGAGCACTAACCACAATGATAATGCCTTTAACAGGATCATCTTTGTCCCCAAAGCCCTTTCACTTATATATTTATATCACTGGATTCTTCGAAAAATAAGCATCAATTCTTTGAAGTTTGAAAGCTGTGTAGTCCAGGCAAATGAAAAGGATAGCCTACTTGACACTTTGAGGAGTATATTTATAAATGTCATTAGCCTGAGGGAACGATGTAGAAGGAGGAATCAAAGGCACCAGACGGACTTCAACTTTGGGCCACGCTGATCTGTCAATAGTGGCTGCCTGAAGCGCTTGATTCAGAAAATCTCAGGCCATGTTCACCTCCCTGGTTGGTGATGAATTAGCCATGTCTGTCGTGGTCAAGGGAGGGGCAGTGACAGCATGTGTGCCATGAATGTGCCACTTCTGGGCTCGAAAAATGCCTGTGACAGACAGTAAGGGCAAAAAGGATACTTGGGGTCATCCTTAATCTACTGACGTTGTCAGCAAGGAGGAAAATCAATCCAACTTCTTAACAAGAATTCTCATATTCTTGAATGTTTCTGTCTTCCCCAAGCAAAAATGATCCATTTCAGTTTTCTTTGAGAAAGATGCTGCTTTCCACTTGCTTTCCTGGTGTGGAAAAAGATTAGATAGATATTCGCTAAGGTGTTAATTGGTGATAACTGGATTCATTGGAGTCTTGGATTCTCTTCTCATCTCTGTCGCTAAGTAGCTATGTGACCTTGAGCAAATCGCGTAGCCCCTCTAGACCTCTCTTTCCTTATCTCCACACTATGCACACTATCTCAGGGATCTCTCAGAATTTTGTGAGGCTTAAAGGAGATAGTAGCAGAGCGAATACTTGAAATAACAAAAATTGCATCAATGTAAACCCTTATGACTCCACTGAAAAATGAACAAATTGGACTAGTGTAGCATGTCTCAACGTGTGTTCCTGGGAACATTCGTTCCGTGGGATGTCAGTAGACGCTACACGAAAACCATCAAACAAACAAAAAATGTTCTCTGGCCAAATACATTTAGAAAACTCTGGGCTAAACAAACTTAAATAGGCATATTTACCACAGGAATTATTAGAGTCTTTATTTTTTAATGTGCATGTGAATCACTGAAGTGGGGAATAGTGACCAGTGCTCCACATACTTGTTTGGACACAAGACTCATCTTTTCTCAAAATATTTGTCCCTCAGACCACCGTCCTTTGGAAATCATTGAACAATTTGCTCTCTAAGTTCCTTTCCTACTTGAATGCCTTCTGATTTGCTTATTTATTTGACAAATATTTATATAGCCCTATTATGGATGGGCACTGTTCAGTGTACAAAACAGAAGGAAAAAAATCCCACTATCCTGGAGCTTATATCTTCACGGGATTGGATGTCACTCACCCAAAGGATGCTTGCACTTAGAGAAGTGACTGCTAACCCTTAACTCAAAGAAATGACACTCTGAAGTGGAATTGTTAAACACAGAGAGGGGCCAGTAGGGAATGGTAGTTTGTGAGCAAGTGGGGAAGACTGCTCTTGATTGTGCCCTCTATAACTCAGCCTCTGAGTTGAGTTTAAACTATACACTCTGATCTGAAGAAGCAGATGGCACTGCATCGTGGGGGCATAAGATCTTGTTCATTCATTCATTTACGCACTCATCCATTCAACAAATACTTAATGGGCACGATCTGCGTCCTACACAGAAGTACATAAGGCCCAATCTGTACCCTCAGAGCTGACTTCCAGGTAGGCAGGCAGATAAGGATGGGAGCAATTGCAACTCAGTGCTGTATGTACCCTGATGGGGAGTCCTGGGTGATGTGGGAGCACCTTAGCAGAGGACCTACTCCAGGCTTCAGAGAAGACTCCTCAATGGAAGTCATGTTTAAACTGAATTATCCAGAGGTTGATAGTTTGTTTAGCAAACTGGCTTAGGGTGAGTGGGGGAAAATGGTGAGTAGGAAAATGCTTTAGGTAGTAGAAATAGCATGTGCAAAGCCCTAATGGCACTCCCATTGCACTTGTACAACCAGAGTGGAATTGGCAGGAAAAGATATATTTATATATTGGGATACTGTTTACCATTTTTTTTTAAAAAAGCATTCTGTTGCTGAAATCAAACTTGAAAATCGTTGGGGGTTTCCAAAAGGAAATTTCTAAGGCCCCTGCCATCTTCATAATTTCTAGATTCTACCCCGTATAGCAATCTCCCTCCCAAAAGTATTTGCATTTTCATGGGGAATTTTGGCAGATTTAGAATTCTTTCAATTTTCGAACCCAATGGAACACATTTACAATACATTGGTAAATGTATTCATTAGAAATATTTTGGTGATAAATGACAGAAAACCCAACTCAAGATGACTTTAGAAAAATAGAGAACTAATTACCTTACATAACAGAGAAGTCCAGAGAAAGTTTGGTCCAGATGCTGCAGACCCAGTCTCTCTCCATCTCTGAGTTCCTCTGCCACCTGCAGCTAATCTTCATTCCAGGCTCAACATTGTGGCAAGATGGCTGCCAGCATCTCCATGTCTACGTCATCCATGCCTACGTCTTCCATGCCTAAGTCTCAGTCCTCAGGTTGTTCCTGAAGCTAGAGGTCCCTTCTTCACTCTGATTGCACCATCTATGTTATGTGCCCATGCCTGAACCAATCGCTGCGACCAGGGGGATAAAATTACAACGACTGGAGAGGCCTGGATCACCTGATCCAATACCGGAGCAGGAAGTGGAGACTCATCAGAACCACGTGACTGAGAATCGTTTCCTAGAGAAATCTGGGGGGCTATTAGCAGAAGAAGAGGGATGAAAGGGGGGGGGCCAGAGAGAGAGAGAGAGAGAGAACTATCAAGGAATGATGGAAGGAAAGAAAGAAAGAGGGAGAAGGAGAGAGAAAGAAAGGAAAGAAAGGAAGGAAGGAAGGAAGAAAAAGAAAGAAAGAGAAGAAAGGTCTTTCATTTCCCTTTCACAAGTATAAAAAAATAAATGTATGCCATTGGAAACGGAGGGGGAGATAGGGAGAAAAGAGGGAGGGCGTGACTGTGACATTGGTTAGATGTGAATATTCCCCTGGGTCTGTCGTTCATCAGCCACAGAGCCATCAGATCTCCAGGCGGGAGAGTACATTACCCCACTCCCTGGGAACCTTGTCTTTGTGCTGCCTGCCTGGACTGGGACGGGATTTGATTTTGCAATTCCTGGTCTAGATCTTTTACGTGATACTCAATCAGGTGCTTAAAAATGTGACAGATAAAGAAAAGGAAGGGAAAGAAAAAGAATGGCACTCAAACTTGAACGGCCCAGAAAATTCTTTGCCTCCAAAGCCTCACCTTGAGGTGAAGTCCGCTTTCTCCAATGACACTACTTTTGCTCAGAAGGATTTTCAAGCTCCTCTTGGAATTGTTTTCACAGCCTGAAGCAAATTCCTTGAACATTCTCCCTGGTGGCAAATCTTGTTCTTTGAAAGCGGTTCTGATTTTTGGAGGAAGCCAGAGTCATTGAGAGCTGAGTGCCGTTGAACAGGCTGGCTGGCTGGCATGAGGCCTGCCTTGTCTCTTCTGTGTCCAGGGCAAAATGCAATTATGCAATCATGAGGCTGGGGTCCTTGTAGGCTCATTTTACATTTTTTGTTTTATTTATTTATTACTTACTTATTTTTAATTTCATTAATCTAGTAACCAACTCATTCATATGGTTCAGATTTCAAAGGGCACACCCAATAGGATATGTGGTGAAAAGTCATTTTCCCGTCCTTGTTTCCCCAGCTACCAAGTTTCCCTCTCGGTTTTGTATGTCTCCTTCCAGAGAGTCGGTGCGTATCCCTTAAATGCCTGGCAGAAGGCCCAGAGGGGCATCTATAGATAATCGAAGCATTGCTTGAATCGTGGCCTTTTGAGATCACTTCACTATACGACGTATAGATTCTGATATCTTTATGCCAAACACAAGTCTCACCACTTTACAGTTGCCTGACTATAGATATAAATCGCTGCCTTCCAGCCACAGAACTGGGATCCTGCGAAGTCTCTGTAATGGGAGGTGCTCTCCTGGCTTAGCCACCTGAGCTGTGCAAGAGATCCGATAAGTTACCTTATCTCTTTGAGCCTCAGTGTCCTCATCTGTAAAACGGAAAGCAGCCCCCTCGTGGGTTATTGTGAGGATTAAGTGAGATGATGCATGGAAATGTCCCACAGAGGATGTGATGGTTAATTTTATGTGGCTACCTGGCTAGGCTATGATGCCCAATTGTTTGGTCAAACACTAGTTTACTTGTTGCTGCTGTGAAGGCTTTTGTGGATATGATAAACATTTACAATCAGTTGACTTTAAGAAAAGCAGGCTACCCTCTGTAATGTGGGTGAGCCTCGTCTAATCAGTTGAGGCCTTAAAAACGGAAGTTTTCCAGAGAAGAAGGAATTTTGTCTCAAGACTGTAACATAGAAATGCTCCACAAGTTTCCAACCTGCTGGCCTGCTTTATGGATTTCAAACTCAACGCTGCAACAGCAACTCTTACCTGAATTTCCAGCCTGCTGGCCTGCCCTACATATTTTGGCCTTGTCAGCCCCCACAATCATGTGTGCTAATTCCTTAAAATAAATCTCTCCCTCAGTATATATATCCTATTGCTTCTCTTTCTCTGGAGTGCCCTGATGGATGCAGTGGGAGAAAACTCTGGATCTTCGGAAGGGAAGAGAGTGTTTGAAAAAAACCCAGGTTTTAGTCCTGGCTCTTCCACTGAGCAGCAGAGCAGCCCTGGGCAAGTCTCTTAGCACCACTGAGCTCCTAGTTTCCCCACCTGCCTAATGCCTCTCAAGGTTGCTGGAAGACAGACACTATGAAACTGATTTGTCAAGCATCATATACATGCAGGGGATTATTACCCGGGTCTGTCTTTCTTTGAATGCACACATATCCTTAGGGTCGCTCTTTGATGGCCTGCAGACTTACACCTCTCTAGAGATGTCCCTTCCCAGGCGTCGATTCTTGTCTCTGTCTCTGGCTGTCCACACCCTGGGAATAAAATCCAATCCGGCAGCAGGTAGTTGTCAAGGTGCCTGAAGGGCCCCATCCCCGGACTCGGTGGGCTCTGCACCCACAGGCATGGGGAAGCAGAGGGAGGAGAGGAGGGGGAAGTGGAGGGAGGAAACTGTGGAGGTGGGAGCAGGGGAAGGCGGAGGGGGGTTGAGGGAAGAAGGGGGCCAAGTGCCAGGATGGGCTCCCAGGGGTCCAGGGCTGATTTGCCGGGGTAGCTGGGGCTTCGCTGCAGATTGCAGGCTGATTGCAGTAGATTAGCTGGGACCTAAAAGGGGCCTCGTTAGAGCACATGAATGCAGCACTGAGTGTTCCAGTTCTCTGCCCGGGGACAGAGCCAATCAAACAGGAGAGGTCGAGGGGAGATGAACTATGAATAACCTGCCTCCTTTGCCATCACAGTGCTTCAAAACACCACTTGGTCCCATTTCCACTTGTTTTTTCCTCTGCCAGGGATTCAAGGGCCAGCACTTGAGAGAGTAAAACTTTCTGTAGTGACTAAGACTGCCCCACGTTGCCCCCCTCCATCCTGATGTTCTTTATCTCATCACGCAGCCCTTTTCTTTCACACCACTTATCACAAGCTGAAATTATTTGATAAAAAATTATTTACAAAAATGGCTCTCTTCACTAGAATGTGCCATGAGATCAGGAGACTTATCTAACTTGCTCATCCCTGTAGTTCCAGCTCCCAGCAGGCCAGCAAATGGTAATGCTCAAAAAATGGTCATTAAGGAATGGGATGGATGGATACCATTTACTGAGGACCCTCTGTGTGCCAGGCAAGGAGCCCAGAGTTGTAGAGGCATTTCTCATCTTCTCTTAATGGTAGTTCTGTGAAACAAGTATGATAATCTTTGTGTTATTGATAAGAAAACTAAAGCTCAGATTGGTTAAGTAACATGCTCATGGTCACACAGTTAGAGCTGGGATTCTAATCGAGGTTTGACTGATCCCAAAGTATATGCTCTTAATCACTATACCAGCAATAAATATGCTTCATCTGCAGTGCCAGCATTAATTAACTGACCCAGGCCAATTGCTGCCAGGAGCCCTTCCACTAGAAGAATATTGAGGCAATCTTCTGGATTAGTGAATGAAAAGAGTTCTGAGATCAATTAGTAATGCCTGCAAAGGGTGAGGTATGATGTATAATGGTACATGTGCCATCTATTTGCCATTCTTAAAATGTATTATCTTACCTCCCTGAA
This sequence comes from Equus quagga, assembly GCF_021613505.1. NCBI lineage: Eukaryota > Metazoa > Chordata > Mammalia > Perissodactyla > Equidae > Equus > Equus quagga. The sequence goes on along the minus strand of NC_060273.1, from coordinate 62,276,105 downwards.
GATGTGCAATACAGGCAAAAAAAGAGAAAGAGAAAGAGAAAAACTAAGAAGCAGAAGTGCTTGGCTTCTTTTCTGGCCCCAATTTTCATTCCTTCTTGCTGCACTTTCCTCTTCTTTGCAATGGGAACACATCTACCCTACAGGCTTGTTTGGAGGATAGAATGCAATAGAGGTAGGGACTAGCTTTGTAGAATCTTGCAAGCAAAAGTTGTGATATTGCTTCTTGCACTGACTTCACGATGACTGGGGAATCCTCAGGTCACCTGATGTTTCTGTGGGACTTCAATACATCCACGCACAGGTGCGGTTATTACTTCCCAAAGGCTTTCCCACTGAAAGAAGGAGCAGGGAGTTGGGGGAGGTGAGAGTCAGGCTGCTGAGCTGGATTTTGGGGATTGGCGCCCGGTTGCGGGTAGGCCTTTGCAAATCCACTGGCCATGGATAACCATTTCCTCTGCCTGATGGAAACTTTGGGGGATGCTACAGTATCTGGGTTCAGACTGGGGCTTGTAGAGCTTAAGTCCCAATTTTGCCACTTTCAGTGTAAACTTGGCTAAGTTATTTAAGCTCTTTGAGCCTTGGTTGCTTACTTAAAACAGCATCTATCTTAGCGGCCTGTTGTGAGAATCAAATGAGACAACGAACAGAATGAAACAGTTTGCCTCTGGTATACAGCAAGCACTCAATGCATGTTAGTTATTGTCTATGAGGAACCTACACACACGTGAAAACTGGAAAATCAGGGCAATTTTCTGAATCTATGTTGCTCCAAACCAGGTAATTGGTAGTTTTCAGTTTTCCCCTCATTTGCATCCGGATGTTCAGAATACCCAGCCTCAGTATTTTCAGAACCAGAAGGGGGAAGGGCAGGGTTGTTCAGAGCTGACTGTCTCCTTGAAATGTGCAGTAGGCCGTCCTTGTTGCTGCTGTTGGACCTCTAACTAACCAAGGGGAAAGACCCCGCCCTCCCAGTGAGGGCTGAAAACTGCATTTTGAGAGTGTAAAGTTGTCCACTTGTCCACAATGCAAACCTGCTAGTCCAGGACGGCCCTCCTTCCCCTCATCTTCTGTAAGAAACAGCTTAGATCACGGTTCCCCGTAGTGGTGGCTACCGTTTATAGAACATTAAGTGTGTGGTGGGAACTTTATGCTGTCAACTGCCCTGTAAGGCAGCCACCATTCCCATTGTGGTTCTGCAGACCAGGAGAGTGCAGTCAGTGTGTTTAAGTTCTTCGTCCATAGCTAGGACGTGGCAGAGCTGGGATCCAGACCCAGGCCAGCTGGACCTCAGTATCCCCATGCTTACCACTGAGCCATCCTATCCACCGGAAACTCCGGCTTACTGAGGAAGTCTGTTCAGCAGAGGGAGCGAAATGCCAGATGTCTAAAGCAGGCGCTGTGAGAGACGGTGGAGGGTCAGAGCCATGCTTTTCAGCTCTATCAGCCGAGGAGCATTCATGAGTCAGAGATCTCTGGTCCTGACCCCTCAAAGATTTTGATGCTCTCGATTTAGGTTGGAGCCAGAGCTTCCCAGGTGATTGTGATAGGCTTCCAGGCCTGAGGGCCACCAGAGCAGCAGCAGGTCAGGAGGGACGTAGCAAGTTCCTCATGGTTAGGAACTTTTCCATTCCCCCCTTGGAAGTGGCTGAGTCCCATTTCAGTGGTCCTTCGTCTCAGTATCCCGATTTGCAGTGTGTAGGCAATAGAGCTTGACAACACTGTGGGGTGTTGGGTGGATAAACAGCTTGTCAAATGCCATTTAAACGGAAAGCATTGGGGTGAGCTGTTCCTGGGGCTTTGACGTGACCCCATTTCAGTGTGGGGGTGCTCCAGGCCACATCCCAGCAGTTCGGGATCACCAGTAACCACTGGGCAGCACGTGGTTAGTCCCACGGGGCCAGAACGCAAGGTATTTGCTTGCACAGCCCGGGGTAACTGGGGAACTCTGATTGCCCCATACTTTGGTTGAAGAACAGTGTGAGCTGATGCATAATTAGAACCATTAACTGGCTCTCAAAATGGAGAATGAGATTTGTGGCTGCCTCTCACAAAGGAAAGATGAAACAGTAAACACACTTCCAGTTATGGATGGGGCTGAACACCCCATTAAACTGAATGCTAATGGCTGTCTCCCGCTTCTTTTGAACATTTCACCGTGGCAACCAGCAGGTGCCCTTTTCTTGCCTTCTCTTTCATCTTCCCATAATTCTCTTCTGCCATAGCTTTCTGGATGATAATGGGCACATGCCTGAAATAGTAGTTATAAAGAGAATTAAAATATTTTAAAAAATCAAACTAGGGTTGGAGTAGGTTTCCGGCTCCTCATGCTATCTTCTTGTGGGATGTAGCAATCTCAGGTACTGAAAACAGGCCAGGACAGGTGAACATCTCTAATTTATGTCAACTTCTTTAGTTGACGTCACTTTAACACTACATACTAAAGGCATCAAGCCTGACTTCCAAAACTCAGTCACTAAATGTGGGGGCAGCATGACTTAGGGCTTAAGAATAGGAGCTCAGGAGTTTGACACTCTTAGATATAAATCCTTTCCTGTCGCCTAAAAGCTGTGTGACCTTGAGTGAGTAACTTTCCCTCTCTGTGCCTAAGTTTCCTCATCTGTAAATTGAGCATAACAATAACCACTGTCTCATAGGGTTATTGCAAGGGCTGGTGGGCACGGAATGGGGTAGGAGGGTGGGCTGGCTCCAAATCCTTTATCTGTAAAAGGCAAGCAAAGACACTACCTGAGTCATTTGTTTAAAGCTCTCAGTAAGAATTAAATGATGAAAAGTACTTGCCACAGGGTTTGGCATGTAGTGGGAGCTCCACAAGGACTTGCTGAATGAATGGAAAAAAATAAATGCTGTGCCCGATGAAGAAGCTCGATCATCAGACCCAAAGCGTTTAATATCAGACACAGAGGGAGAAAAATACAGATAGCCCTGGCCTCTTTGTCAGTGACATTTTTTAGCAGCTGCTGACCATCCTTGGCTTCCTTTCTCCCATTGCACCCGCTCCTCTCAGTCCTTATCAAGAGTGTGTGCTGAAAGAGAGAAAACCTGATGCTGACATAATAAATGAAATCTCAGCATCACACGGGCAGCAACAGGGCCTCAGACTGGGAGGGTCATAAATAACTGACTGCCTCTGCACCATCGCTCCGCCAGTGAAGCTGGCTATGGGTCCTCTTGGTTCCTGGCCCCGGCCCCTCAAGTGTCGAGTGTCCTCACCTTGAGCCCTACACCCTCCTTCCCCATCTAGCAGCCCCCCCAAACCCTCCCCTCCCCCCTTCCCCGGCCTGCTCTCCAGGCAGTGACTCACACTCTGAAACCGCCTCTCCGTCTTCTGCCAACTCCAGCTTCCCCGCTTCCCTCTCAGAGCCTGCCTGGGAGAAGCAACCTGGTAAACCAGGACCAACATTGCTGCCTTGTCAGCTGCTCTCATGGGAAGAACTGAAATGTCTTTTAAAGAGCATTTATGGTTTTAATTTCTAATCATAAAAGTGATATGTGTTTACTTTAGAAAATTTCAGGAAACAACTTAGGGACAACATCAAGCACACAGAAGAAAATAAAGAGCCTTAGGCCCAAGCGACATCCCAGGCCAATTAAATCAGAATTTCTGTGGCTGGGATGACTTATTATTATTTCTGTGACTTATTATTAGACATTTTTCTAAAATAATGCTGAGATGTATTTCCACTCCTCTCTCTGGTCGTTTACTTAGCTAACACTTGTATAGCTTGTAACCCTATGCTGGATACTATTCTAAGGCATCACACACATTTCATTTGGTCCTCACAACCAGGCCATGAGGTCGGAACTGTTGTGATCCCCATTTTAGAGACGAGGAAACAGACTCAGAGAGGTTAAATCACATGACTGATTAGGGTGGAGTCAATCTGACTCCAGAGTCCATGCTCTGGGTCCAAAATATGAACATTTTCAAGGCTTTTGAAACACATTGCCAAACGGCGCACCAGAAAGGTTGTGCCCACTTATTTCTTCACCAGCAGTGTACGTGAGACGGGGCAGGGGTCTTTGAGTTTGAAAATAATTCTCTAACCCAATGGAATCCATCAATTTAGAAACTCCTCTTATTGCAGTTCTTCTAAGTATGTAAAAAAAAAATCGATTGGAGTAGGATTTTAAAAAATGACAGCTAACAGTTGTGTAGTGTGGCTTTACAGTTTGTAAGTGATGTGGGAGGCACAAGAGCTGGCACTGTTTTTGTGGAAATAAGAAAGGGGGACTGCTTGGAATTCTCCAGTTTGTACTGCACTGTGGCTGCTGGGCAGCTGGCTCCTGAGGCTGCTCCTGGATACTCATCCTTCTCCAGTTCTCTTTTTTCTACCCTCTTTTTCGGGAGAATGTTTTGGGTGAGACAGAGAAAAAAGATAGACACTTCCGCGTGTAATAGTTCACGGAAGAGATGCCATAAGACGGGGGAAGGCGTTATCAGTTAGGGAGTTTGTAGGACTTCGGACGTTTTGCTGAAGGGCCTGAAGCCTCTCCCTAGGGGAATCTGACTTGACTCTCTCCAGCTGCTCATAGGAGTCAATGGAACGGTTTTTGGGGGGGCCCTGGAAAGAGAGCAGAGGTGCCCTAAAGGCCAGGAGGACGAGGGAGTCCCAGGAAAGAGGAGGAGGTGACAGGGGCAAGGGGAGGACCTCGGGAAGCCTGCTGAGGGGCTCCGTGTGCCTTGGTATGTCTCAGTGGGAAGCACACAAAGCTCCGTGCAACCTCCCTTCCTGGTTTCTGTGTGCATCTGTCAAGTCCAATAGTTAGCTTGGTTGTTATTGTTTTTCTTTTGGAAGAGGACTGTAACTATCCAAGACTCTTCCTGTCCTCCCCTCGCCCCACCACATACACTGATATTACTGACAGTTCTGAGGGATTGCCTATTTATAGCAGGAAAGCAGAAGAACTCGTAACTGTGAGCTCCTTGAGGACAGGGGCCCAGGTCTTTTTTTTTTTTTCTATTAATTTGCAGTAGCTCTAGCAGGTGACAATTTCATTTCTATTCACAGAGCATCCCATCCTATTGGTTGAAGCTTCAATGGGAGTTTTGTTAGTGAGTTCTGTGTTGGTTGCTACAGAAGCCCAATTCAAGCTCCCTTACAAAAAGGAGGAGTCCAGGGTGGAGAGCAGGTACTGCTGGATTCAGAGTTTCAAAGGATGTTGTTTCTTTCTCTTTATCTCTCCTTCTCTGGGCTAGCCTCATTCCCTCCTACTTGATGGGCTCCGTTCACATGGCCAGGAGAGATGTCTTCTCTTGGATTTCGTGTGTGGGTGCTGGGAGAGAGAGATCCTCTTCTGCCTTGGGCGTTGCCAGTCTGAGTTGATGAAATGTGGAGCTGCCTGTGCCTGTTTCCTGCTGTGTGATCCCGGCTTAAACTAGTGGAGGGAGGACTGCTCTCTCTTAACATCCATGTGTCGGTCCCAGAGAGGACTCACTGACTTGGCTGGAGTCACATCAGGTCAATCAATTACTGCATCCAGTGGAATGAAGTGTGATGAGGGGCCAGATCATGTTTGTGGCACCCTGTGTGGCAGGAGGGTGCTCCTGGCACCCACAGGAAAAGGTGGGAAAATAGTGCCAGGAAGACAAACCAACAAAGAACTGTGCCATAGTTCAGACTCATTGTTTTCCTAGCCTAGGGTTTCAGTTGGTCGAATTAATTTGGATCTTTAATTCGGTTACTAATGGCATATTCTTTCCAATGTTTTTCTGTTAATAAGATAAACACTCGTTTTCATTAAAATCTGATTTTTTAACCCTTCCTCTTCAGTCACTTCTTCCTTGTAATTTTAAAATATGCAGATATCTTCATATTTACTGCTAAACTTCTAGAATGAGGAGGTCTACCTTGAAGTCTCCATTTCTCGACCAGTTACTTGCTGTAAATCCCTTTAAATCTAGTCTGCATAGTCCGCTGAAGCCGCCTCTCGCAGGTCACTAATGACCCTGGCTTGCTGAATCCCTTGTCCTTTCTTGGCCGTGTTCTCCTGGCCGCCACAGCATTTCATAATGTGCAATATTATTTTCGAGCGCCATCTCCATTTTGGGAGCAAAGAATGTCCTCATGAAGGACCCGGAAAAACTGTTTTCCTTCTTGGCACTCCTGCCCTTTCGGGCTGTCTGGTTTTGTTCTCCGTCTATAAATAGAGGAGGGACTCATTGTTTGTGCCTCCACCTTTGAGCTGGGCTGTATTTTGCCTTTGGCTGGCAGAATAGACTTGTGGAGAGAGCACAGTTTTGGAATCAGACAAACGTGCGTCCACAGCCCAGTTCCACTGCTTAGTGGCTGTGGGGCCTTCAGTGAGGTGGTTTTCTTAATGTCTTGGAGCATCACTTCCCTCTCCTGTAAACAGAAGGAAAGAATAGCCCTTGCCTTGTAGATGGCCATGCAGCTTCATGGGTAATGTGGAGACACGAGGCCCAGCGCCCAGGAGATGTTCAATAGATCTGAATTTCCTTCCTCCCCCCAAAGATATTTGATTTATCCTCTGTCAGCTTGGGCATTAGCTCTGTGCTGACTCACCACATCAATATATCCTATAAAAGCTGCCAATGCATGAAATATTTTAAAATGCATTCATGTTTTCCATATTCTAAAGAAGTTGGCCATTAGAACCCATCCTAAAACTAACTACTCTTGGGTAAAGGCCTTCTTTACTTTTTCTTCTCTAAAACAATAGCTTTTCTTTCTAGTCTCTCTGGTGTAACAGACATCTCTTCCTGCCCCCTCCCTTCCATTCCGTTCAGCGTCTGTTTCATTTTCCCATGGAAGGAGCACACTCCCTTCTTTGGGGAACTGTTTCTCTTTTACGACACCCGGTTCCACGGTGTGGGGTGGGGGGGTTGCGGGGAAGGGAGGGTTCGGAGTGTCATGTGCCCAAGGCTGGACCAATCTTAGTACCTCGTACCCCTTGCCGCAGTGATTGACTCCGTGGTGGCCACATGACCCAAGTTTGATTTACCGTGTCCTTCCTTTGAATTTTATATGTGAGTTCTGGGAGAGAGAAATCCTCTTTTCCCTTGGGCATTGCTAATCTGGGTTGATGAAACCTGGAGCTGCCTCTACCATGTGTCCTACTATGTGAATAAAGCTCTTCCACCTTAGGAAAGAACGAGTCCAACACACGGAGAGACGCAGAGCGCGCAGACACAGGTGAGGTGGGAGGGCAAGAGAGATGATCTCATCATTTGATTTTCTGGGGACAGCTCTAGCCCTGGCCTTCTAAGACATGAACCAGTGAACTCTGACTTTTCCTTATGCTAGATTGGGTTCAGTTTCTGTTCCTTGAAGTCAAAGATCCTAATAAATTTATCCGTTTATTTAAAGTAATGGCTACCTTATAAATGAGAGTTGTGTTTATGTCACAACAAAATCCTGATAGCTAGTCTACATTGCTAATAAGGAACAGAGTTGTATACTGAATTCCTACTAAGGGCAAAAGGAGTTACAAATCCCTTCCTCATTTGTCACTGGCGCCTAGCACAGTGCCTGGCACACAGCAGGTCCCAATATGTATTTAGGAATAAAGTAGGGCCTGTGGGACGATCATTAGTTCAGTCAGTCAGTCACCATCCCTTTCAGAGGAATCCCATTGGCTAGGCCGCTGGCTCCTACACGGGGCTCGGCCAGCCCACAGCCTGGCCATCTATCAGTCCGCCCAGCTGTGAGTAGGGATCTATGATGCAGAAAATAACCTTTTGCATAAGGAGTTGTTTAAATTTGACCGTGGGTATGGCAAGTCCTCTGAGTCTCACGAAGGGGACAGAATAGCAGCTGGCACTTAGCTGGGCTTGTCTACGCCATTTGAGTCCTCCCGCTAGAGCCCTCAGTGAAGGATTTGGAGAGCTTTTGGGGGAGTGCCAGAAAAAGCCGAGTTACTCCCGTCCTGCTGGGGGTCTCCCCTTGAGCTCCTCTTCCAGAGGAGAGCGGTGACCCTGGACAAGGGGGATACTGGGAAGACATGGGAGCCTGAGCAACTGCCAGAGCACGGCTGACACCGTAGTGACCCACTGAGGCCTGATGGAGAGAAACACGCCGTGCCCCGTGAGGCCTCCGCAGTGCGACTCGCAGCCTCTGCTGGGGGTGAGAGCTGGGGAAGCAATAACATTCCCTGTGTCAGTCAGCGGCTCTGGCCTTGTCCCCAGGCCTTGTTCCCACTGTAAGCTGACACTGGCTGGGAGGGGCCTCTCACCTCCTCCTTGAGGGGTCAGGAGGGGCAGTGGCTATTCTCAGACACAGAGCCGCTGCCTGTGGAGGCTGCCGAGAGAGCGGGAGGGAAGCAAACCAAGCTGGTGGGGCCTGGCGAGGAGGGCAGAGCCCAGGCTTTGAGTCCTCCAGGGGACCAGGCCTGGGGGGCTGGCATTTGACGTTGATTTTAATGTTGGCCCTGTCTACACAGCAACAGGGTTAAGTGGGTGGCAGTGAACTGTAACCGGTGTGGCACAGGATAGAGGTCTGGAGACTCAGGGACTAGCCCAGCTCTTGCTAAGCAGTTGTGGGATCAGGCCAAGCCGTTAGGCTCTCTGGGCTCAGTCTCCTCGGTGAGAAACTGAGGAAAATTAGGACACATGCTCTTGGAGGATTTCTCTTGGTGAGAAAGCACATTTCCCATCAAATGATTGATCTAAATTCGCTTGCTCTATTGAGACAGCCTGTATGGAAAAGATGGGCGTCAAAGTTAACTTTCTTGGTAGGCAGCAGTGGATGGATGAGAAGTAACATTATTCCAAATGGAATGACAGCAGTAATAATTACTATAATGATGATAATAACAAAACAACTGTTTTTAAGATGCTCATTATGAGCCTCACATCCTATTAAGGATTTTATGGTACGTTAGGTTATTTAATCCTTTACAACACTCCTCTGGGGTGGATCTTATGATTCCTGTTTTGGAGATGAAACTGTTGAGCCTTAGAGAGGTTAAATTTCTGCCTTACATCTCACTGTTAAAAGGTGGCAAAGCTGGGATTCGAACCCAGGTGTCTGCTTGATTCTTAATCTCATGTTCTTATCTACCCTGCTATCCACTGGGTGAGTGGTGCCTTCCACTTTCCGCTGTGGAAACAGAGACACATGGAGGCAGCAATCGCTCACATCCTGCCTAGAAGACAGGGTTGATTGTTTTTCAGTTGTTAGCATGTCGTATAAAGCCCTCAGCAATGTAGCCCCAGACTTTTTCCAACGATATCGCTCTTTTCTTCATCACTCCCACCAAATTCACATTCCAGTCGACACATGCCTGCTCAGGCAAGGTGCAGATGCCATCACATTTTTGGAGATGTTCTCTGATTTCCAAGCTGTTAGCCATAATACCCTTTTGCTTCTGTTGTAGCATGTATCATATTCTGTAATTATGTTTTAGGCAACATATTGATTTATTCATTCAATAAATATTTACTGAGTGACTCTATGTGCTTGGCACTGACTTAGGGGCTTGTGAATTTTCCCCTGCCCACTTTTCCTGCCCTCCAGGCACCCAACACACAGTCACACTCACAGGGTTTTTTTACAGAGATGTGTCTGCTTTCCCGTGAATCCCAAGTCCTCGACAAAGCCTGGTATATGAAAGATGCTCAATAGCTATTTGAAAAGTGGATGCATGACCCAGAACTTATTCCACTTTTGAATAACTGCCAGTTTCTTTCCTACATCTCCCACTACATTCTTAGACTCTTGTAGATGGGAGCTGGGTCTTATTTTGCTTTTGTCCCCATTGCTCGGCACAGAGAAGGAATTTAATAAGTGTTTATTGAATGAATGATTGGTGAGAAGTATGAGTTCTGGGGAATGAATATGCTAATTCTAGAGGGGTTGATCAAGCACCCACTGTGTGTTTACACCGAGATCATTGCTTGAGTGGGCACTGTGATGAGTGAGCACCAGGTAGATCTCAAGTCCTCAGGGTCCTGAGGGTCTAGTGACCGGTATCGTGCGTACAAAGTAACATGGGAAAGATTCAGCAGAGAGAAAAGCCAGGCACCACTCAGACACCCACCCCATCCAGAGTCACTGTTGGTCCCGGGCATGTCCTCAGCCCACCTATGGCTCTGATTCCCACAGCTTCCTTCCCATAGAGGGCTCTCTGCCTCTCGGGAGAAATGAATCTAGCCTGTGAAAGACCCCCGAGTTCTTGCAGAGATGATCTCCCCATCTCATTCGACACGGACTAAAGCAGAAGGAAGGTTGTGAGCCTCCCTGAGCCCAGCGTCACTGCGCTGATGGCTGGAGGTGGCCACACAGGTCATTTGGCCTGGTTCTAATCTTCCCTCTGCAGAAATCATCACTGTGGGGTGGAACTATGTTAGCACCCGGCCCCAGAATTCTTTTTGGAGAACTGTCTCGAGACGCTGAGGGCAAAGTTGGCAGGAGATAAAGTGATGAAGAGAGAACTGGCACTTTTTGCAGAAAAATAAATAGGGAATTTGAGTGAGGGGATTTGAAGGAAGAGAGGAAACAGAGGAGAGGACCCAGCAGGGAGAAACTGGAATTTGAAAATTGCAGTAGTGGAACTTTTAAGAACAGGGATGTCTAAATGCACATTTTTTGTGAGGGAGTGCTGTAAACCTTTCTCTCTCTTCAATAAAGACTCACACACGCACATGCACACACATGCACCACTTGTGTAAGTAGGTCTTGGCGGGGAGAGAAGAGAAAGAAATTTTGGGAAAGGTGTTGAGTTCTTTGTTTATGCTGGCACAGGCAGCCCACACAGGATGGTGAGATTATCCATAAACTAAAATAATTCGGTGGAAGCAGGTGATCGAGGCCAAGAGGTAATAGGAAGTCCTCAGGAGGGTGGGCAGGAATGAGGAGTGTCCATCGCACACAGGATGGGTCTCAAACCAATTTTTTTTTGACCCTCAAAGAACAGGGGCACACGATAAAAAGTTTAACCACGCAAAAAGGTATAAAGAGAAAAGTTGGGCTTCCCTTCACCTCTGAGCCCAGTTTGCCAACACTGTGTCCCTTCCGGAATACACACACAGGCGCGCTCACACATACACACACAAGCACTGCAAGGGTCTGCATCCCCAGACTCTGAGCCCTCTGAGGACAGGGCCTCCTTATTTGCCTCTGGGGCACCAGCAGCTCAGACACTCTGGCTCCCTCAGAAGTTTCAGCAGCCAACTGCTGAGAGCCGTCTTCTTGCGGAAGGGAGACGCGGGAGGGGAGGGGGCAGAGTCTGTCTGAGATCACTTGGTGCCGCTCTGTGATCTACGAGTTGCTTTTAATTTCCTGTGCTCGGCCGCCCCGGCAGCCTGATGAAATGAGGCAGATAGCAGGGCTTCAGATCTGGCCTGGCCTGGCCCGGGACTTGTCTGCTTGCCGCAGGGCCATGATCTCCAGACCCTGAAGACAGAAGAGCTGGGTGCACCCCCATCCCCCTGCACTCAGTCTGCTCCTGGGTGAGGAGGGTGCAGAATGAAGCTGCTCAGCACTCTTACGGTTCCCCGGGGGTGGTACCAACTTCACCACTTGGGCCTTGGGGGCAGACAGGGAGAGTTTGGGTCTTGGTTCCGTCGCCTCCTGGCTAGTTGCCTCAGCTCTCTGAGCCTCAGTTTCCTCAATCATAAATGCAGGATGTTAGTAGAGTTCTTATGAAGATTCAGAGAATGAATTCCATGTGTGAGGCAAGGTGCCTGGAAGCTGGCACATACTGAGTTGGTGGCTGGTATTGTCATTCTCTCTCACCACATGGTCACTGGATCAGCTCTTAGTGACATGGTCCGGTTGGTGACTTTGTCTTCCATCGTCTTTCCTTTGAGCACTCTTTTCCATTCCAGGTACTGTGTGGTGTGATCTTTCCTCATCTCTCTGGTGTGGACAGTAACTCCCTCTATTGCGGCTTCTAATACTGCCATTCCTACCACCGTCACCACCTCCCACTGAGTCAGGGTTGATTTTGTGCCTGGCATTGTGCCCTCAATTGGGGGTGTGCCACCTAATCTTTACCACAATCATTAGTCCCACTTCACGGATGAGAAAATGGAGTAAAGGAGAGTCAGGGTGATTTCCTCCAGATTGAGTGAATAATTCAAACCAGCAGTCTGATGGTTGTTCATGGTAGGATGTGGAGATTTAATGGATTATCTCCATCGTTGGGTTTGCATTTTCAAAGTGGTCTTCAAAAAGAACTCTGAGCTTTGGCCAAAGGAATGAATTGATAATGGGAGCAAGGGAAGCTTCCTTGACAGGGTTGGAGAAGAAAGAATTTTGTTGTGGAACAAGGAATGCCTTCCTACCACCCTTGAAATGAGACAGAAGCCATTGCCCACTCCATCTGAAATTAAGATCAGCCCTAAACTTATCTACAAGAGAACAACACAAAATTCCTTGCTGCTTTTCTCAGAACAGGTAACAGAGTAGCCGTTCCTGAGAATTCTACTCTCTGATGCTCTGAACACAAACTCTTCCCCAGACTCAAGATCTAAAGAAAACCAAAGACATCACCCAACTTCAAGGAAGGGCCACTGTTGGGTGCTGAGCCTTCACCCTGAACAGCCCCAGGGCTTCCAGCTGGTGGATGTTGCTGAAGGCTTCCTGCTTGCCTGGTGCTTGGCAGGTGACGGGGACAGGAGAGAGGAAGGGGGAGTCAGGAGAGTAGGGGCTGGACACGGGTCCCAAACATGACACATTCTCTGGCTCCATGGGCTCTTTAGGGGTGACCAGCCTTGTTCTTTTTACAGAGAGGACCCAGGAATGGGAAGTGACCAGGCTTAGGTTTCATACCCACAGATAGTGACTGACTCGCTCAGAATTCACTTGAAGAAGCATCTTGTGTGGGAATAATCAGAGTGCAGGACATTTGCACAGCTCACTGTTAATCAGGGGCTTTCTCCTTCTTTCTTCCTCGTTCCCTTCCCTCTGCCCCTTTTCCTTCTTTGCTTCCCCTTTCATTGCTCGCTCCTCCCCCTGCCAGCCTTGGGGGTTTCCAACCTTTGAAAGATGAGTAGAGAGGACATCACATGCCTGAAGTCACACCAAGGTGAGTCGCAGAAGGGAGACTGAGACTCTGAATGCCATCACCCGCCTTAGCAGTGGGGCAGTCCTGGCTCTGTTACTGATGAGCTGTAAGTCCCGGAGCAAGTGTCTTTCTCACTCTAATCCTCTGCTTTCTTGTCTGGAAACAGGACAATAACAGCAGTGACCTCAGGGTGGCTGTGAGGACTAATGGAAGTATATAAAGTGCTGATCAGAGAACCTGGTACTTAGCAAGTGCACAGTGAATGTCACCTTTATGCTCTACAACCCAACAATCCTAAACATTGTCATCATGTAGACTGTGTGCACACTAATGGACTTTATGTGTTGGACTTGAGCTCATAACGTGCTTTGCAGTGTAAAAGATTTACTTTGCAATGCCAATTAAAATGTAGTCCATTTTTCACTCGGCAAAGATGCTAATCCCCAGCGCTAGTGAGCTTGTGGTGAAATGGGGGATGGGCACTCTCATCATCGCATTCACACAGTGCCGGGGACACCATTACACCTCCTGGAGTCCTGCAAGGAACTGAGCCTGGCTCTCATGCAACAATGTTGGGACGGCACTTAAGCGTCAACTTTGGGAAGGCCAACTTTGGTGTTGTGCATTAGATGCTCTAGAATGTCCAACTTGAGGCAAAGAAGCATAAGCAAAGCCCTAATGTCTAAAGATGACAAGAAGTGACCTGTAGGGGTTTGGACAAAGCAGGAAGCGTTCCTCAGGGAGTGGCACTAGAACAAGGGAAGAAAACTGAAGTGACTTACCCTTGTGTGATCAGGTGGAGGAGGAAAGGTTCAGACTATTGTTCATTGAAAAGGAAGAGTGACCCCCGAAAATTGGAGACCTTAGAAAACCACCTGATACCCCACTTGGATGACTCACAGGCCGCTCAGGCTCACCTGTCCACACCTGTACTGCTGATTCTATCCCACCACTGAACCCATTTCACTTGGCTCCACATGTGCTCCGTCCAGAAACCCAGGAGACATCCCTGATTTCTCCATTTTCTTTTCCTCCATTCAAGTGATCAGAAAGGCCTGTGTTTTCTGCCTTCCACCATGCATCCCTCATCAGTCCCCTTGTCATCTCTGCTCCGCTCCTCCTCACCTGGATGGTCACAGGCACTGTAACTGCTCTCCTCGCTTCTACTTCCACCTCTGTGGATCCATTCTCCACACAGCAGGAAGTGACTTTAGGGATGTGGGTAAAGACCTTTAAAAATATAAATCAGGTCACGTCACTTCCTAGTTTAAAATCCTCATCAATAAAACAAGGATGGTGAGCACACCTTCCTTCGAGGGTTGATGTGAGCAATAAAGGAGAGACCTCACCTTAAAGGGTGAGCACACAGTGAGTACTCAGAACAGTAGCTCTTCTTATGGGGGACATGAAGGTCCCTGCCCTCTTGGACCAGATTCTTTTGATATTCCTTTGATACTGACTAGAAGACAAAAGACCTGTCCTCATGAGCTCTTTAGTCTTGGCTAAGCCCCTTGGCATCCTCTGGCCTCAGTTTTGTCATCTGTGAAAGGGGCATAAAAATAGTGCTGCCTTGGGGCTGCTCTAGTGGCGCAGCAGCTAAGTTTGCACATTCTTCTTCGTGGCCCGGGGTTCACTGGTTCAGATCCCGGGTGTGGACCTACGCTCATCAGGCCACGCTGTGGCAGGTGTCCCACATTCAATGAGAGGAAGATGGGCACGGAGGTTAGCTCAGAGCCAGTCTTCCTCAGCACAAAGAGGAGGATTGGTGGCAGATGTTAGCTCAGGGGGAATTTTTCTCAAAAAAAAAAAAAAAAGATAGTACTTGCCTCATAAGGTTGTTGTGAGTATTAATTGAGATATGCATAAAGCATTCGGCATGATGCCTGTCACAGAGTAAGTGTCGAACAAATGGGAGCTTTGAGTTCATGTTATAAATGTTCCGTCTTGCTGCCTCTCTGGGAGGTGGCCCGCTTTCACCAACCACCATCTCTGGTGCCCCCCGGGGACTGCTGCAGTTTGCCTACCTCTGGGATAGGGACCAGTCTCCAACACCCTCCATGTGGCAAATTAGATGGAGAAGGACATACTGGAGCATTTCCTCTTGTGTCTTTCTTGGCTCCTTGCTATGTCAGGGCTGTGTGCTCTGTGCCTTTTGCAGGTGAAGCCATCGCCATAGCGGGACTAGGATGGGATGGGCAGGGTGACTGGCTCGAGGTTCTCCAACCCATTGTTGACTTTGGCCCTCGGGACTTTGGAGGAGGGCTGCCACGGGTGCATTCTTCAGAGCAGCCAAGGGAAGAGAAAACAGTGCAGCTCTTGCCAATTTCCTTGAGCAACAAGGGAAAGAAACAGAAACAAGTAACATGAGTAACAACAAGAAAATGAGATTGGAGGTGTGTTGGAAGGAGCTGAAAGCCTTAGGGGCATGCTTTAGGAACAATAGTCTGTTCTTGTTTGGCTGCCCAGGCTTTTTTATTCTGCTGGGTGTAGTACACTAACCGAAGGGAGGTAGAATTTCACCTGGGAGGAGTGGAGACAAGAGCCCTGGTGACAGGGCACCTGGGGAGAGGGGTAGATTGTGGGAAGACTGGAAAGAGAAGGTAGTGACATCTACAGTAGACTGACAGCTCCCGTGTAGCGTGTGATAGAACCCTCTCATCATCCCCCAATTCAGCTTACAATAATACCTGCATTAGTCTCCAGCATATGGGCAACTGGGTTTGCTTTGGGGGAAGTGGCAGAGTGCTGAGTGGAAACTCAAGGTTGGCACGAAGCAAGAGCAGGGGCGGTCAGAGGGAAGCCTGCACATATTGATCACCATTGTATAAAGATTCAGTAATCTGCTTACTTATATAGATCTCACCCTCCACCTGAATTTGTTTCTTGTTATACAGAGCGCACTTAGATGACTGTGTTAGTGTGAATTAACAAGAAAAACGGGTTGACATAAAGCCCTCCTCCTTGCACTCGCACCCCCTGGAAAGAGAAGCCAACGCTGTATAACTGAAGTCAAGTTGAGGGAGACTATAAGGGATCTTTCGAAATGGGAAGGAGGAGAAAGGAAGTGTTCCTTAAGACTAGAGAGAGGCAGAAGAAGCTGTTGATACCACAAGACTGGTGTTCTTTTTATGTATTACCACTTAAAGAAATGTCTCAAAACTTGGTGGTTTAGAACAACAAGACCATTTATTTTGCTCATGAATGGGCAGTTTGGCCAGGATTTGGCAGGAACAGCGCATCTCTCTCCCTCCACTCAGTTGGTGCTCTTTCATGGTTTGTTCACGCACGTGCCTGGCAATTAGTGCTGGCTGTCAGCTGGGCCTTAACTGGGGCTGCTGGGTAGAACCCCTACACCTCTCCATGCGGCCTGGGCTTCCTCCTCACCACATGGTGGCTAGGTTCCCAGGGCGAGCATCTTGGGAGAGAGAGCCAGGCAGAAGCTGTGCCACCTTTTCTAACCCAGCCTGAGAAGTCATGCAGCATCACTCCGACCACACTCTACTCATTAGAAGTGAGTCACAAAGTGTATTTGTTTGCTGGGGCTGCCATAACCAAGCACCACAGACTACGTGGCTCAAACAACAGAAATGTATGTCTCACAGTTCTGGAGGCCAGAAGTATAAGATCAAGGTGACAGCAGGGTTGGTTTCTTTTGAATCCTCTCTCTTTGGCTTGTTGATGGCTGTCTTCTCTCTGTGTCTCCACATGGTCTCCCCTCTATGTGTGTGTCTGTGTCCTAATCTCCTCTTCTTAGAAGGACACCAGTCAGATTGGATAAGGACCCACCCGACAGGCCTCATTTTAACTTATTTACCTCTTTAAAGGCACTGTCTCCAAATACAGTCACTTTCTGAGGTACAGGGGAAATGGGGCTTCAACACATGAATTTTGTGGGACTAGGGTGGAGGGAGAGACACAGTTCAGCCCATAACACCAAGGCTAGCCCACATTCAAGGACGAATTAGACTCCATCTTTTTCTTTTTTAATTTCTGTTGTTTATTTTTATTTTTTATTATTTTTTTGAGGAAGATTAGCCCTGAGCTAACATCTGCTGTCAATCCTCCTCTTTTTTCTGAGGAAGACTGGCCCTGAGCTAACATCCATGCCCATCTTCCTCTACTTTATATGTGGGACGCCTGCCACAGCATGGCTTCACAAGTAGTGCATAGGTCCATACCGGGGATCTGAACCGATGAACCCCAGGCCGCTGAGGCGGAATGTGTGAACTTAAACCCTGTGCCAACAGGCTGGCCCCTCCACCTTTTGATGGGAGGAATGTTAAAGAATTTGCAGATGTGTTTTAAAGCCACCACAACTAGGTAAGCGTCAGCAGTTTGGGCAAGTCGTACGGTTGGGGGGGCCCTACGCTCCATCTCCACCCAGCACCCTGAAAAGGCTGTGAAATCTCAGAGAACAGTTGGATCGTGGCTTTTCGAAAAGACGGTGCCCAGAGGTGTGAGCGGCATGGCAGCACTGCTCAGCGTCAATAGGACCACGGGTCTCAAAACTCCACACTAGAGCAGTGAGGTGACTCCAGACCCCCTCCTGTTACCCAGCTTCCAAAGAAGATCCTGGATTGTTGTATGAACTTAAGGAGTGGAAGGGCTCGCAAAGTCATGACTCAGATTGAATTTCCCATCAACCTGGGAGTGAGGTCTTAAGAGTTAGATTTAATTTGACTTGAAGTAATGTGATGTTCCTTCCGAATGAGCTGTGAAGCAAAATTCACACCCATTCTTGGGGATCAGGCCCATGTGGGTTACAGCGGGGTATGGATTATGTAAGTTTCTCACTTTAGGTAACTGTGTTGCTGCCCTCCGTTCGGAAAACAGTAGAGTGGAGAGAGTTTCTAACTCACTGCCTCTGCTCTGCCACATGGTTCCAAACACCTGCAGTGGTGCCTCAGGCATTTGCCCCTGACAGCCGCTGCCATGGGCATGGTTAAAAAAATAAAATTAAAATAATGTTTAGGAAGTGGAGGATGGTTAGAGGGAGCAGACCCCTGGACAGGGGTGGGGGCAGGTATGCCCATGCACACCCCCCACCTCCCTTCTACTTCATCCACAATCATCCTTTCCAGAGAACCTGAGTGAGAAACACCTCCCTTTTTATATTTCTTGAGATGCCACCAATGAGAGATTCGATTAAGCTGACATATTCCTCTGGAAGGCTTAAAGGGAGATGAGTTGGTTCGTTAATTTTGGAACGGGTGTTTTGGTTGAATCAGGGACTCGTTGCTTACTCCTCCATCAGTACGGAGGGGCCTTGTTTCTCCTGGGGTGAAGTGGTTGAGCTGTTCGCACCTATATAGTGAGAAGCACTGCAGCCCCCTGGGAGGAGAGAGACACATCTCCAGCTTAATCTCTTGGAAGCTCAGAGTCATGAAGCTTGCCTGATGGTCTGTAGTGACCTCCCCAAGGTCAGATGTAGAAAGGGTGAGGAGGCCCTTGAAGGACAATTCTCTGTGAGGGTAAAGGGGATTGGACCAATGGGCTGTCTTTTGCACCCAAGGTGAGCTGTGGAAAGGGCCTCTGGGAGCGGCTGATCCAGCACCACTCCCAGCACTGAAGGCAGGTGGACAGCACCCACAGAGCCTCCGTCCACCCCTGTTTCCACCTTGCGTCAACTCCAAGCCTCTGGCTTCCGAAAAGGAGAACTGGGCAAGCGACTGCTATCCGAAGTAGATAACCTCATTGCTATTCTTCCCCCATCATGTCGGTCTCCGTCAAGCAAAAAATTAATAAACTCGACTACGTAAAAATTAAAATGTCTTTATGCAAGCAAATTCCATGAAGTCCAGAGACAAATGGTAAAATGGTACAGAATGTTCACAACACATACAATGGGACAAAAAGATAATTTCTCTATTTTACAAAGAGCTCATACAAATCAATAAGAGCAAATATGAACAAACCAACTGAGAAATGGGCAAAGGATATGAAAGGCAGTTCACAGAAGAACGAATGCAAATAGCCAATAAATGTACGAAAAGATGTTCAACTTTCTTCTAATTAAAGACATGCAAATCTAAACAATAAAACACCATTTCCCCCCATAGGACTGGCAAAAATCTAAAAATTTTGGTGATACACAGTGTTGTTGAGTGAATAAAGGAACAGAAACTCTCATTCAGTCAATGAGCATATTACTGGACATAATATGTTAGTTGGGCATTTTGGCAATATCAATCATAATAGTAAATGCATATACCCTTTGATCCACAGGCAAGAGTTTAAGCCCCATATACATTCATAAGAGTACACCAGATTATAGATACAAGAACATTCATTACAACATTATTTGTTAAAGGGAAAAATGGGAAAGGGCCACAAATAAGGTTGGTTATTCCAATTATGGCACATCCATGTGATGGAATATTATGCAGCCATTAAAAAGAATGTGCTAGGGGGCTGGCCTGGTGGTGCAGCAGTTAAGTTTGCACATTCTGCTTTGGGGGCCCAGGGTTTGCCGGTTTGGATCCCGGGTACAGACATGGCACCATTTGGCATATTTGTGGTTTTTAAAAATCACTTGCATGCCTTGTTTTTATTTTTCTCAAATTTTTCCCCCTGTAGCATAAAAGATTATCTGCATGTCTGTGTTCCATATGAGTCCGGACTTACTGGTTTGGGTGGCGCCCAGCAGAAGGTATCCCAGTATGGGACAGATGACACATGGTGATGCCAGCCTGATTTATGGCGTTACGTGAAGTACTGGAGGGGGGCTTGGGAAGCTGAGGTCCTCTATGAACAAAATGGAACAAAAACAGTGAAATATCTGGGCTAGTGCTGAAGCTCCTCTGTACCTCTTGGACTGGTGAAATCTAGGAAAATGTGCTTTCTCTCTAGCCCCTCAGCTTCTGGCCAGTTCTGGGTTAAAGTTTTAGGTAAAATTGCTGCCTTTGGGGCTGGCCTGGTGGTGCAGCGGTTAAGTTTGCACGTTCTGCTTCGGTGGCCCGGGGTTCGCCGGTTTGGATCCTGAGTGTGGACGTGGCACTGCAGGGTGAGCCACTTTGTGGCAGGCGTCCCACATATAAAGTAGAGGAAGATGGGCATGGATGTTAGCTCAGGGCCAATCTTCCTCAGCAAAAAGAGGAGGATTGGCAGCAGATGTTAGCTCAGGGCTAATCTTTCTCAAAAAAAAAAAAAAAATTGCAGCCTGGGGCAGAAGTCAAATGGGCCAGACACTGAATGAAAACAGAGTTTTGCAGATGTCAGTTCCTGAGCACAAAAGCCCAAGGATAAAAGACCAGTCCTTTGACTTTATATACATCCTGTGACTTATTTTCCCGGTAGCAGAGCTGGCCCATGCAAGGACAAGATGGAAGTCTTGTAGGGTGAGTCTGCATAAGAGCAGAATGGAGATGGAGATGCATAGCAGCAGACCACTCTTCCAAGCAATGACTATCGGTCAGAAAAGTGTAACCCTATCATGTTGGTGATCTGCATCTTTTGTTCTTAGAGCCAAAGTGTGTGGCCAAAGAAAGAGTGGAATAGTTTCTAACGGAGTCCAATTTTTTACCTTCAATTCTCCTTCACTGTGGGAATAATACACAGTTTATAACGACAGTTCTTAAACTTTGGCAGGCATCAGAATCACCTGGAAAGAGTGTTAAAAGAGATTACTGGGCCCCATTCTCAGAGTATCTCCTTCAATAGGTCTGGGATGGGACCTGAGAATATGCATTTCTAGCAAGTTCCTAAATGATGCTGATGCTATTAATCTTGGGACCGCACTTTGAGAACCACTGCTCTGTGAGGACACTCGGTCAATTCTTTTCTCTCCCATGAACAACCTTCACATCCTGTAGCTGTTCTCATGATCTCTCCTTAAAACTCACCTAAAAAGCCACCTTCTTTTATAATCCTTGTACCTCTTTTCCCCTTTGCCTTTTCCTGCCATGTGCACATGCCAAAGAACCCATCTGGCAATCCCATCAAGCCTCCTTGAAAGGGTGTGCAGAGGAAAAACTGAGCAGGCCAGGCCAGAATCCTCTTTCACAGATGGGCAGAGGACTGGGAACACTTGTGTTAATTTTCGACTTCTCACCAGACAAGTGGACATTAATCTCCTCCCAGGGTCTGGGCATACCAGCAGCACGCAGCAGGGGGTAGCTTTGGTCTCTTAATCTGCCCTGTGGCTGCCTAAGGATGGGGGCCCCAGAGGATCCTTATGGCCTCCTTCCCAGATGGGAAGTTTTGGCAAGAGTAGAGGAAAGCGATCCAGAATGTTTGTTTTTAGATGCTCACTCAATGGGGCGTGGCTCCCCGCAGAGCCCCATCAGCTCCTCTTTCCTGATCCTCATTCTCCCACTGCCAGGGCCTCTCTTCCAGCTCCTCAGCTGGATGGCTCCAGGGGGCTGCGTTCTCAGGCAAGTGTCAGCCCATACTCTCAGGGATTATCCAGAGGGAACCAGGCTCCCTGGGAAACAGGAGTAGGATCCTTATTTTGTTGGAAGATGGTAGAACATTTCTTTTTGTCTCCATTTTCCTGGTGGGAAAGAAAAGAAAGAAGAAGGAAGGAGAGAAGGGAAAGAAGGAAGAAGGAGGAAGAGAAAGAATCTGGTTTAGAGTTTACTTAGGCAGTGTGGGCTGAGCAAACCCTGTTCAAAAAGCTCTCCTTCCTCCTTCTCTGTGTGACGTTAATCTCCTGGGTAGACACAGCTTTTTTCCAAATTCAAAACTACTTTTCTGGAGGGAGCGGAGTCTCAGAGCAGCAGTTAAACACGTGGTCTCATGGAGCAGGGCTTCCTAAGCTTTGGAGGTGTAGGAATCCCCCCAGGGTCTTGCTAAAATGCAGATTCTAATTCAGGAGGTCTGAGTGGGGCCTGAGACTCTGCATTTCTAACAAGCTCCCAGTGATGCTGACGTTGCTGGCTTATGGACCACACTTTGCATAGCAAGATTGCAGAGTACTTAGAACCGAAGCAACCTTAGAGATGAATTGGAATCCAATCTTTTCACAAATAAGACAACTGGAGCCCTGAGTGTTTGCGTGACCTCCCCAAGGCCATGCGTCTGGTCAGCGGCAGAAGCTTGTCTAGAGCTGGGTCCTGGCGCTCCCAGTTCAGCGCTTTCTCTACTTCCCCAGGAAAGACGCCAGGCAGGAATATAAAGCAGGTACTGGACACACTAGAATGTGAACATTTAAAAGGAGCATCTGAACCTGGGGGAGCCAATATCCAAGTCCACTATGCCAGTGATCCCCAGATTTGGGACTCTGGACTGTGAACTTCTTCACTGACGAGCTGGTTCCTCATGACCAGTCACCTGACAGCCATGGATTGGAGAAAAGTGAAAATGCTGGTGTTTTCCTGAGTCCTCGTTGAGCCTGGTAATTTGTGGTGGCTGTCAAGTTAGAATCTTAAGTGGGCGCATTTGTGGGAAGACACACTTGCCCAGAATAATGGGGTTGGGGTGGGCCAGACCGGGTCCCCGCCAGGGCAAACTCTCAGGAGAAAATCTAAGAACAGCTGGCTGTTATATTGGAAACCCAGTGGACGTCAATTCCTGAGAGCCCTTGCACTTCCCAGGCCCTCTCGTGTTTTATCAGTCCTCTTCCTCCCTGTTTTGGAGGTAGCACTTTGTCCAAGATGACTGGGAATCCTGGAATTGGAGGTAAAACTTTCCAGGAGTTAAAACATTTGCTCTGTAGTGTTGGCCAGGCCAAGTCACCACAGCGAGCTGGGTTACTGCAGGAGGGCACCCAGGGTTGGATGTTTAAAGACCTGTATTTCTGGCCTGGTTCTGTGGCTGCTCAGCCCTTGAGAGGGTTTCTAGGGAAATGGTGCCTCTCATTCATTCACTCACTGACTCGTTTATTCATTCAGTCAATCAACAAACACTTATTGAGCACCAACTCATATGCCAGAATTCAAAGACACAAAAAATCCTCTGTGCTCTCAAGGGATTCACAGTCTAGTAAGGGAGATGGATAAACCAACTATTAATTATAACATAGCATGAGAAGCACAGGAAACAGCATGTGGAGCATAAAAGAGAGACAGTGATATCGGATTGGTTGGTGGGAGAAGGCTTCCTAGAAGAGGTGATAGTTGAACTGAGTCTTAAGGGAAGAGTGAGAAGGGAGGAGGGGCACAGAAGGAGCCTTCTAGGCAGAGAGAACAGCAGGCAACACTGCCCAGGCCTTGCACAAATCACTCAGGCGACTGCAAGTTGTCAAGTGTGGTTGGACCACAGGGTTTGTGGTGATGTGATGTGGGTGGAGTCAGGTCACAAAGACCTTGTGTACCGAGCTGAGGCCCAGTTTTAATTAGACAAGGCTGTGACTAGAAATTGTATTTAATTAGTTATAATAATAATTATAATCATCATCATAATAACTACATTGTTCGAGCCCACTGCTATTATTTAATCCCCACAGTAAACCTATGAGGTAGGTCTTGATATTACACCTGTTGTACAGATGTGGAATTTGAGGCTCAGAGGGGATGAGGAAACTTAAAGCGATACGGCTGATACAGCAGTGCCCTCCATACGATCCAAAGCACCCTTTCACGACAAATATTTTTAAATCCCTTTATTATTGTGGAATGAAGTTCAAACATAATTCAATCCATTTAGATACATAATTTTAAAAATTTACCAATCTGTAAAATAAATAAAAAGAAAAGAAAAATAATTTGTAAGAAAATAACATGGGTTTCAATATGGAAATGCTCAGACCCCACTATTCTAGAAGCATTATGGAATAGCTGATGGTTGTACTTATCTGTAGAATTACCTTGAATGCAACAGCCATAGATGCACACTGATATGTCTGTGCTGAAAGAATGAGATAAATACTATGAGCAGTGATGCTGATGGTGAACTGATTTTCTGAAATGGTGAACAATCTTTGGTAAAGTTGAGTGACAGTATTCCCTCAAAGACTGGTGGTAGAAATCGGATATGAACCCTGATCAGCTAATTGCAGATTCGAGCACATAACCCCTACACGGGGATGATTGCTCCCTCCTGGGGGTGACTTCTTATCACAGGGGAGTCAGAGGCAGCTGGGAGAAGCCTGGAGAGACCCCTGGGAGATGGGGTATGGTGGTGCTGAGCCTCAGGGCTCTCCATAGAACTTCGGGATGACAAGTTGGGCTGCCTTGCCCGCTTGACCTGTTTTCCCAGGGATTGGGGTCTCTTCAGTTATGGGCTCTCGACTAAGAAAATTTCCCAGTCCCTCGGTGGAGACTTCCAAGTTTTTTGACTAGGCTTTTGTAGGACTCTAACCTCACCTAACCATGGGTGGAACATGTAACACTTCCCATTGGACTTAAAGAATAAGACTCAGAGAGCAAGAGAGTATTCAGTGATTCGACAAGTATTTGCCGAAGCCTTGCTTTTTGGTTATCCATTATTGATAACAAGCCGCCCCAAAACTCAGTGGCCTCAAACAACAATAATTGATTATTTCTCAAGATCTTATGGGTCGACTGGGAAGTTCTTCTGCTTCAAAGGGTGTTGGCTGGGGCACTCAGATGCCAGTTGGTCACCAGGGACCCTGTTTCTCCTTTATGTGAGCCCCTCCACATGACTGTTTGGGCTTCCTCACAGCGTGTCTGCTAGATTCCTAAAAGAAGCTCCATAAGTGGCCAAGGTAGAAGCTATAGATCTTTTAAGGCACAGCCTCAGGAGTTACACAGTGTCATTTCTGCAATAGTCTTGTGA
The DNA here is from genome assembly GCF_021613505.1 of Equus quagga. Lineage (NCBI taxonomy): Eukaryota > Metazoa > Chordata > Mammalia > Perissodactyla > Equidae > Equus > Equus quagga. The sequence continues at coordinate 62,251,439 of NC_060273.1, read as the reverse complement.
TCAAAACAAGTTATGACGCTAGCTCAGACTTAAGGGGAAGTGAAATAGACTCCATCCTTTGATGATGAGTTGCAGAGAATTTATGGCCATCTTTACTCCAACAAAACCTACTATGTGCCAGGCACAGTGCTAGGTTCTTGGAGATTTAATGGTGAGCCAAATCAGACATAATCTTTGCTCTCATGAGCTTATAGTCTAGTGGTGGGAGAAAGAAATCAATTAGCCACACAAGTGCTTGTATAAGAAGAAGGGCTATGCAGAGAGGTGCTTGATGCTATAAGAGCATTAAAACAGGAACAAAGTCATAACCAAGAAAATCAGAGACTTACCTGATAAATTAACACTCAAGCTGAGATCTATGGATGTATTTAAGTTCTGTGTACACCTAGCATATGGTAGACCCTCAACTAATATTTGTTGAATGAATGAATGAATAAATGAAAGAATGATAGGAATATGCAAACACCATGTGGCAGGAAAGCCAGTGAGGCTAGAGAGCAGAGAGGATGGAGGACGTGATATGAGAGAAGGCAGGAGGAGAAGAGATGGTTGTAGACCCTTGAAGCTGTGTTGAGGATTTGGGTCTTCAGCCTCAGAGCAATGGGTTTTAAGCCAGTGCAAGTGGGTCTAACAAGGTTTGGGCTTTGATAAGGTCACTCTGACTGTAATATGGAGGACCAAATGGTTTGGAGGGTTGGGTGGTAGGTGAAGAAGAGAAGGAGGGATGGAGAGAGGAAGGTTAGGATGCTATGCAGTAGTCCAGGCAACTGGTAGCAGTGCTGTGACCAGGTGATGGACGTAGAGTTACAGAAAACTCGGAGGAGTTCTGTCAAGACTCCGGGAAGAAAATGGCTCTGAACTGGTGGTCAGTTCCTCTTCTGTTGGCTCCTATTGCTCTGGGAGCCTGTGGAATACATACGTAGTTGGGACCAACCAGAAGGAGTCTGAGCCCTGGGAGGCAACTTGTGGCACTCTCAAAGACACAGATGAGGCGAACACAACTTGCTTTCACCCCACAGAGCTTTGGTTCAGGCCAAGGTGCCTTCTCCCACCTCAGGCTCCAAAAGGAATATTGATTTCTGCAGCTGAGAATATAATTTGGGCATTTTCTTTCAAGTCTCTCCTCTGGGGCTGCTCTTACCCTGGGAGGCATGAGACCGTAGCTCAGGAGATGGGAGGCTGTGAATGGGATGGAATTAAGGAGAGCAGAGTTCATTACTCAAGCCTCTGCTGTCCCAAGGCTGTGTGTGAGTTGCTGTCGACTCCCTGAGACACAGGAGCCACAGAAACAGGGCCCACACACCTAGGATTCTCCATCAGTGGCATCGCGAAAGCGTTACTTTGAACTTTTTTATGGTGGAATATTTCAAACTGATTTAAAAGTAGAATAGTACCAGGAATCCCACCATCAGCTCCAACAATGATCAGCTCACGGGCCATCTTGTTTTGTCTAAGTCCCCAGCCTCTCTCCCCTGTATCATTTTGAAGCAAATCCTAGACGGCATATCATTTCATCTGTAAATACCTTAGTACGATTCTCTAAAATATAGGGGCTCATTAATTAAAAAAATAAGCACATTAATGCCATTATCACACTTAAAAATATTAACAGTTGGAAATATCACATTTGCAATTATGATATATGTTATGATGCATTATGATAATGTGATATCATCAAATAATTAATAGATGCTTGTGTACTTTTCCCTGTCTTATTTTAAAGGTTTCTGTTGTTGGTGGTGTTTTGTTTGTTCATTTGAATCAGAATCCAAATAAAGTCCATACCCTGTAAGTGATTACTATGCCCCTTGGATTCCTTGTAACCTATAGGTTTTCCCCCAGTGCTCTCTTTTCAAAAATTTTTTTTGCAAGCATTTTGTAGAAGAAACTGGGTGGGTTGTCCTTTAGAGTAACTCGCACCTCAATCTTACCAATGACATCTCTGTAGTGACATTTAACAGATTCCCTGTCCCTTGTGTTTACTGTAAATCGGTAATTGGATGTTGAATTTTCATTAAATTCACAATCAATTTTTTTGGCAAGGCTGCCTCACTGGTGGTGTTTTGTTCTTCTGTCAGGAGGTACACAGTGTCTGATGGTCTCTGCTCAATGTGGGCAGTCATTGATCATTGCTTAGATCCATTAATTCATACCGCAAAATATTAAATGCTGCTGGACTGATTCTGTATTCCGCCTTTCTTTTATTAGCTAGAACACTTCTATGTAGACAACCTTTCCCTCATGGCCTCCTTGGTTATGCTGAGGCATAGTTCTCTTAGAAAAATATAATTAATGCTCAGTTCTTTCCTTTTATTTACCAGTTTTCTAAATAATATGTTGGTTCCATAGCAACCTCTAAGGGTGATTAATAAATGTTTTTAAATATCAGGAATTTAAATATATTAGATGTGATTTGTAGGTTAGATGCTCAAATTATTCCATCTTTGTCCTTTTGACACCATCCTAGTAATCTTTACTAGCTTCCTTGCTTTCTGGTATGACAGATTCTCCAGGCTCGTTTTGTACATTTCATGTCCCAAATGTGAAATCTGTCATGTCTTCGAGGAGCCCTGGTTTCTTTTAGTGAGAGATGGTGTTCAGAGAGAACAATCTAGGCACAAGGAGTGCTCAATGCTTCTGCTTTGTTGTTTCTAGGCCTTTTCTGGGGGATAGAACTAGGAAATATGTATCATACTGATATGTATTATACAAATAGTTTTTGTTCAAATTCAGCATTACAGGATTTTTACTCACCATCATCTATCTTACACCTGTATTTCCTTTCTCCCATGCTGAAAATCCTTGTTTTCTACGATGCTCACAAAATTATTCATTTGATTTATTCCACACTACACTCATAACAGTCTCAGAATAACAATACCAACACTACCGCCTTCAATGCAATTACTAAAAAGTTTGATTTTTCCAGTTTCTTTGTCCTTAGGATGTATCTTCGTTGCACGTGCAGTTAGCTCTGCTTTATTTATTTATTTTTTTTAAAGATTGGCGCCTGAGCTAACAACTGTGGCCAATCTTTTTTCTTTTCTGCTTTATCTCCCCAATCCCCGCCCTCCCCCCCTCTCCCCTCCCCCGTGCATAGTTGTATATCTTAGTTGCAGGTCCTTCTAGTTGCGGCATGTGGGACGCTGCTTCAACGTGGCCTGATGAGTGGTGCCATGTCCACGCCCAGGATCCGAACCAGCAAAACCCTGGGCCGCTGCATCGGACCGCGCGAACTTAACCACTCGGCCACAGGGCCGGCCCCATTAGCTCTGCTTTAATGTCACTGTGAGCAGTTCCTCTCTGTGTAGTTCTGCCAATAACTGGTCACACATTTGAGTGCCTTTGCTTCACCTTACCTTGAATTTTTGGGGAGTGCTTTTTAAAATAGGATACATTAAAAAGCAGTCCCTGCCACTTCTACCTAATTTCCTCCTTCTTCCTATAAGTAATTTGTAAAAAAAAAAAAGTTTACTGTTTATCATTCTATTGCATAGATATTTATATAGATATAGATAGATGTTTCGTGTGTCTAAGTTGTACCCACATGTCCCTTTTCTTAGATAAACTGTAATACGGTGTACACATTATTTACCATTTTGGTTTTTTTTTTTTACTTAATATATTCTAAATCACAAAAAACTGGGTTCAAATCCCACCTATGTCACTTATGTGACCTTGGGCACATATCTTAAGCTCTCTGCACCTTAATTTCCTTATCTGTAAAACCACAGCAATAATACCCACCTTCTAGGGTTGTTGGGAAAGTTGTGTGCGTGTGTGCCAGCACTAGCACAGTGGGTGGCACATAGTAGGCACTCAATGTACAGTAGCTCTAATGGTTTTATAGATGTTATATTTAATAATTTTTATGCACTTCCCATTTGATGAAACCCTTGTCATTCCCCATCAATGTCCCACAGTGAAGCTTAAGAGGGGTGGGGGGGGGCACAATTTGAGAGTCGTTGAATAAGGACTCAAAGAATTAGAATGTTAATACCAGCAAGAACCCTGAGAGACCTCAGCAACCATCTTGCTTATTTTACGAGGAAGGAAATAAAGACCTGGAGAGATTAAGTGATTTGCCCAAGGCCACAAACCAAGAGGGGAAAAGTCTTCTGCTGAGGACCAGTCCAGTTCTTTTATAAGGTAACTTTTTTCTACAGCAAAGTTCATCTTCTACAGTTGGTGGAAGTTTCTTGGCCCATTCCTGCGTTCTCTCTGCACATGGAGAAACCGGATGAGGGAAGGGTCAGAGAAACTATGCCTTGAAGGAGAGTTTCTTCCCTCCCTTGGAATGCAAACGTAGTACCAGTGACTGGGGCTGATCCCTATCACTGAGCAAGGGCTCGGGAATACAGCCAGCTGGGGATTGTGGCAACGATAAGGAAGTTCAAGGAAAGTCTCTTGCCCTCAGGGGGCTTTAAAACAATTAAGACAACTTGAAACTCATTTAAAAACCAAACATGGTTGTAAAAATGTGTCAGTGCTTAAAATAACAATGCATTTTAATAGCATTATCTTATTTACCTTACAACCACCTTTGGAGATGGTTACTGTTATGACTTCTATTTTGTATATAAGGAAACTAAGGTTTGAGTAGGTTTTGTAACTTTACCAGAGTTATACAGTTAATCAACAGAAAAACTGGGTTTGAATTCGAGTCTGTGACTCCAGCTCCCATACTCTTAATCAGATGCTCACAAGGCTATGGTGCGTTTCCACTCTGACCCGTTTCTGAGCTCATTTGCTTGGCAACAAAGAGAAGGAAAAAACAGAAAGATATTCCAGAAAAATTTGCAGTCACTTGATAATTAATTAGCTAATGAATTCAGCCATTCATTCATTCTTTGATTCCTAAATGCCTTAAGAATCTGGACTCTAAAGCCAAACTGCCTGGGTTTGAATCCCAGCTCTACCACTGACTAGCTGAGCAGATGACTTCTCTGTGCCTCGGTTTCCTCATCAGTATAATGGGGATAGTAGTACCTACCTCATGGGTTGTTGTGAGGTTTAGATGAGTTAATCCATGAAAGCACTTAGAACCAAGCCTTGAAATCGTCAGTTATGTGATCTGACGACTGAGCCACGTAATCATGGGGCGGTGCTCTGCCACCCTTGAACCTGAATTTTCTCACCTGTAAAAGGAAGAATTTTGACCCCATGATCTCTAAAGTCCTTCTTCCTTCAAGTTTCCATCATTTTGAGGTGTCTGCCGGCTCTCCTCATCACAAATATGGGAACTAATCTCAATAGCATTGTCTTTATAGCTGGAAGCTCACTTAAACAATGATCCTATTTCACTCTTAGATAAAGATAGGAAGGCTGATGTCTTTTCTACGTGTGTTTCTCAAAGAGTGATCCTCAGACCACCCCCCTCAGAACCACCTGGGCTGCTGTTAGAATACAGATGCCTGGGCCTCAGTCCAGACCCACTGAGTCGAGCTTCTGGAGGTGAGGCCTGGATAACTACCTGTTTATTAAGGATCCCAGGTGATTCCTGTGGCAACTCATGTTTGAGAACCACTGGAGAAAAGAAGAGAGAAAAAGAACGTCAGCTTTGAGTCAAATGAACTAGAGTGGGCTTCTCATACTTGAATGTGTGCTTTATCATTTGAGGATCTTGTTAAAATGCAAATTTGGGTTCAGCAGGTCTGATGTGGGGCCCCAGAGTCTGCACTTCTAACAAACTTGCAGGTGATGCTCAAGTTGCTGGTCCACGGACCACACTTTGAGTAGCTAAGCTTCCTAGCCCCACTCATGAGCTGTGTGACCTTGGGAAAAGCACTTAATTTCTCTCATCCCTGGATTCTTTATCTATAAAGAGGGAAAAAGTAGTGCCTACATCATAGGATTGTTAGTTGGGTTAAAACAAATAGTGTATGTAAAGCTGACTGCCATAGCGCCTAACACGTAGACAGTTATAAAAGATAACTCTGAATATCCACCACTATAACAAAAGTTCCGTTGATTTGGATGCCCAGGGGTGGGCTGCTGGGAATGTGCATTTTTAACTAAGGAGTGTAGGTGACTCTTATGCGCAAGAAAGTTGATAACTCTGCATTCCATGTCTGTGAAGGACAGGAAAATCCCCAACCTAATTCAAGTTCTCCAAAGCCCACAGTTTGATTCAGGAAGCCAAGTGGTGATGCCTTCAGTGAAACGGTTGCTCTCCAAACAGCACAGGTAATGAGAGTTTTTTGAGGCAGCATTCATTGCTTTCTAAGCAAAAATACATTGGAAAACTACTATTCCCCTGCAGGGGAACAGAAGCGGCCCCAGATCGTCAAGGACATGAGCATGACAATCTGACTCTACTATGAGGGCACGCATGCCAGGAGATTAATGGGCAGGGGTGCCTGGGATGGAATGCTGAGGGACGGGCTCAGAGCTCTTGATGGTGACTGAGGTTCCTGTGGGAGGAAAAACCGTTTACAAAGTAAACCATTTCCCTTTTGATATTGGGCCTCTGGCTGTAACCTGACCTGGATTTAGATTCTGAAGTTTTCATTTATTGAGTTTGGGAAATGCAATTCGGCAAATTTTTATTGAGCATCCATCACTCCAGGCATTGTGCGAGGTGCAGGAACACAGAAATAGCAAGATGGTTTACATTCCTGGGAGGGGTGGCAGTAGGTAATAAGTACATAAACCAACAAATGAATAAATAAGAACATTTTAGATTCCAATGATGGCTGGGAAGGAAATAAGTGAAGAAATATAGAAAGAGAGTGAGACTGTCTTTTGAAGAGGGTCAGGGAAGCCCTCTTTGAGGAGGTGATAATTTAGGTAAGACTTGAAGCATGAGCATGAATTGGCCCTTCAAAGAGGAGAGGAAGAATATTCCAGGAAGAACGAACAGCATATGTGAAGACTCCGGAGAGATGAAGAGCTTGACTTGTTGGAATAACTGGAAGAAAACCAACATGGCCAGGGAGTGTGTGTGTGTGTGTGTGTGTGCACACGAGTATATGCATGTGTATGGTGGGGAGGTGGTCCCAAACAAGGTTGAAGAGAGGACTAATAATAATGGATAACACTTCTTGGGGACTTACGGTGTGTCCAGCGCATTTCTAAGTGCTTTGCCCGTAAGAATTTCTTTAATGCTCACGACAACAACTCTTATGATGCCCCTTTTACAGATGATGAAACCAAGGAACAGAGTGATGAACCAGGATCAAAGTCAGGGAGGATCTAACCTACTAACAATTTGCAGTGTCTGTTCCTACAAAATGTGAGATCAGAAAACTCCACCTGGGGCCCCTTGCCCCCATGCCTTGCTTTTTCTAGGCCCCTGTCACCCTTTTGGTATTATCACCTTCTCACCTCTGCCCTCATACCTGCATTCCCACTCCTGTTGGTTACACAGAATATTAGAAAGGAGAAGTTGAAAGCCTAAAAGCTCTGGTGATGGAGATTCTTCTACCAGTTGGACTGCCATGTACAGCCAGCTGAATTTTGCTAATAATTTTTCTCTTCACTTATAGCGACATTCAATAAACATTCAATGAGTGCAGTGTGGCTTGGTGGTTAGGGTAAGGAATCAGATGGAACAGATTTGAAGCTCAGCCCCACCATTCATCATATATCCTGCATCCTAAGAAGCCACCAGGTGTTAGATACATCATTAAGGTAATAAAAATGGGTCAGGGAAGAAAGACTACCCTAAAAGTGTACATCAGGTGGGAGACTATCCTTATTAAAGAGATGTTAAAATGTGAGGGGGAATAAACATGGTGTTTTAGAATCAAGGAAATAGGGTGTGACAGTGGGGTGATTTCTCCAAACCTCGGGGGTCTTCTCTGTAAAATGGGTGCAATGATACCTACCTTGCTGGGTTATTATGAGCACTTCTAGATTTGTGAGCACGAGCAGACCAGTATGTGCTTCAGGCACCAGCAAGGAAGGGAAAGGAATGTGAAAAGTTCAGCTGTGATGAATGAATTCTGAATTTTGCAATGATGCATCTTTTTTTTTTAAAGATTTTATGTTTTTCCTTTTTCTCCCCAAAGCCCCCTGGTACATAGTCGTATATTCTTAGTTGTGAGTCCTTCTAGTTGTGGCAAGTGGGATGCCGCCTCAGTGTGGCTTGATGAGTGGTATCATGTCCACGCCCAGGATTCGAACCAATGAAACACTGGGCCGCCTGCAGCGGAGTGCGTGAACTTAACCACTCGGCCATGGGGCCGGCTCCTGCAATGATACATCTTGAAAGAAGCTATTTTAATTTCAAAATGCATGCAGGCTTTTTTATTTGACTTACCAGGTGTGGTTATTTTTCTGTTGAATATGGTTGAGGGAGTGCACTGTAATCTCTTCTGTGCCCAAGCTTTCTGGAAGTCTATCTGAGCCCTGTCGGGAGGAATGAATGAATTAATGCTTGATGGGTGATCAGCACACAGCAAGAGCTCTGAAAACGTAGAACTTTTCGTCATTACTGTTCCTTATTAGACATTAGGTTCTCCTCTGGAGAGAAACGAAGAGCCGGGACTAAGGTGACAATATAATTGTCAGCTAAACTAGGACAATTTTTAGAGTACAAGAAAGTACGATTATTAATTAAACAGTAATGATGGGCATAAACTGGGACTGGCCTCGGCCACAAGATGTGGTTTCTGTAACCACAAAGCCGAGACCCTATTGTCCAGGAATTTATCAGCTAAGGGAGAGCTATTAACAAACCCCACTGCCCCCACATTTCATGGGATTCAAAGCCTCTCCGAGCTGTGGGCAATAATCTACCTACTTAAGATTTCTTTTTTACTGAAGTCACAATTTCATGTAACAAAGAATTTTGGTTTGAACGCGTGATCTCATTATAATAGGATTTTTCTTTGCCAAAGCTTCAGCAAGCCGTGGGGATACCATCCTGTGTGGTGTAGCAGTGAAATTCTTCTCCCGTCTAGGGAGAAAGACTTTCCTTCTAAATTACAATGTCACAAGGAGAAGAAAGGCAATTAATTCCAGATTCCACTAACCTGGGATTTGTATTAACTTGGGAAGAGGCCAAGACTGATAGTCTCTTTTGCCTCAGCTATTGGTAAATGAATTTATAAAAATGAATTTTTTTCACTGTTTATGAAGAGGAGGTTGGATATGGATTTGGAAGGAGTGAAAGCTACATGACAATAATAGCTGATGTATTTTGAGTGCTTACTGTGTCTCAGGTACTGGGCCAAGCTTTCCACGTGTATTAATTTGTCTAGTTCTCACTTCAGTCCTATGAAATTGGTACAAGAGGAGGAAATTGAAGCCTAGAGAGGTTTGCTTAATTCTGCCATTAGTAAGAAAATGAAGCAGGCAAGAAACAAACTACTATCTCTCAAGAAAACTAAAAGATTTTACTTAGAGATAATTGATGTGAGAGGTTATCCAGGGGATGGAGAAGAAATAAAACGGGGAAGTGTCACTTCACTGTGACGCCCAAAGCACCTTAGACATGTGGCTTATATTCTAATTATTAATTTTCATTTTTGTCTTCTGTCTAGACTTTGAACAACTTGTAGTTATATCAGATCTGTCATATTTGGTATCCAGCACATTGTCTGGCACTTATATCAGTGCTCATTACTTTGTTGATTGAACAAATATTTATTATAGGCCTGTATATGTCAGGCACTCTGCTAAGTGTGGGGATAAGCAATGAAGAGCCACTTGGAGAGTCCTCATCAAGCTCATTTTCCCACACCTTAATATATCAATTGTTCAGTGAATAGTCGCAGGAAGGACAAATTGAGCCACCAGGCTAGAGGAACCTTAAATTCTCTCCAATGTGCCTCAGAGTCTTGGGCAGAGCCTTCAGGTTGACAACAAAAGGGAAAGGTGGGCTGTTGACCAGGCAGGTAAAAATAATGCAATTTTTCCCATGCTCCAGGGTCTATACAAATCCTCTGGGGCACTTGTGGAAAATGCTGATTCCAGGCACTGCTCCCAGAGAACGTGATTTAGTGGGTCTGGGGCGTTCCAGATAGTTGATTCGTTTACTCAACAAATATTTCTTGAGATCCTTCTGTGTGCCAGCCACCGTTTTGGACCTTGAGCTTCAGCAGTTAATAAGCTAGACATGTCTTTACCCTTGAGGAGCTTACATCCCATTGGAGAAGATAAAGAACAAATACGATCATCCCAAATGGAAAAAGGTATTGTAAATTAGGTGACGGGTAGAAGGCTGGCCTGCAGAGAGGGTCGTTACTTTATGCTTGGGGGCCAGGGGAGGCCTCTGTGAAGAATTGACATTTGAGTTGATTCTTGAACCATGAGAATGAACCAGCCAAGAAAAGAGCTAGGGAAGAGGGTTCTAGACAAAGCTTCTGAGGGATTTCCGTGTTCACGGAATAGAAAGGAGATCAGTGTTGGACTAAAGTGAGCTACAAGATGAGGTCAGAGAGGTAGGCAGGGCCAGATCATAGAAAGCCTTGTAGGCCACGGCAATGAGTTTGGATTTTATCCTAAGAGCAATGTGAAGCCGCAGAAAGTATTGAAGCAGCAGAAAGCCCCTTTCTAGACCACACTTTGAGAAACATTGATAATACGACTTGGCTTCAGCCAAACAAATAGGTTCCCAGGAATCTCACCTTATTGCCTTTCTACCCTGTCCTCATCATTTGTTTTCCTCAGAGTAGCAGTCATGGGCAGTGGTGGCCATCTTTCTCTGTCACTTTTATTACCTGAGGGCTGGGTGGACATGTTTGAGTGAGGAGCTGTGACAAATAGTTGACACAATCACCTCATAAAATGTTTGTAGCTGCTGAAGTAAGGGGCATATGCTTCTTCAGAGGCCCCGGTGTCCTGAGGAGAGAAAGAACATCTGTTTCCTCTGCTCTCATTAAGGACTTAAGCCTTCTTCATATTGAAGAGCTTCCATAAACAAAACCAGAGATTACTGGATGTTCCCACAAAAATTGTTTGTCTAACTGAAAGGCGTTTGTATAAAGGGGAGCTCTCGGTATTGGCAAATGGAATGACAAATGTTCCATCCCAAGGCCTGGGGGGCCAGAGGGCCAGGGCAGATTCCCAAGCTACATGGGATTGTCCTCCCTGGATTAGTTTTGTTCTTGAAGATGAGTCCTGAACTTGAAGAAGTGATCATAATAATGCCTGATTCCCAGCCTCTGCCTCAGACTTCCGAGCCAGCACTGCATGGTTGCGTCTTCTCTCTGGGCAGCTCTAGGTCTCTCTTGAATTAGGAATGCATGCTTGATTTATCTCCCCCAGGTGGCAGCACACTATACTTGGGTTGTTCTTGCCTTGAGGAGTGTCTCTGTCTTATATTCCCCAAATGCGAGATTACTGAGAACTTCTGGAATCTTCTAGAGAATTCAGGTGATACTAGATGTTTCTTCCTAACAAGTCCTCTGTAAACACTGTGTATATATCTTTTAGGCCCAGGCGTGCCCTCCATCTTTTTCTCTTGAGAACTGCTCTCTGCTTTGACTGCTGTGTTTATAGAATGTAATCCTTGTTTGGCCAAGGATGAGATATGGACACCTGACTCAATGCGGGCCAATGATTCTCTATCCTGAGGGCTTGAAATGAGATTCAGAGATGCTAGCCTTTCTAGCTGATTGCAGAATCAAAAACATGAACTCTAGATCTGTCCTGGCCAGTTAGGTAGCCACTAAACATTGGTCATTTGAAATGTGGGCAATCCAAATTGAGATGTTCTGTAAACGTAAACAACACATTAGATTTCAAAGACTTAGTATGAAGAAAACATTCAGAATATCTCACTAACATTTTTTATATTGATTACATGTTAAATTTTATTTTAAATATATGAATTAAAGGTATATATTTTAAATTAATTTTACCTTTTGAAAATGTGTCTACTAAAATTTTTCAAATTCCATTTGTGACTCACATTGTATTTCTATTAGAAAGTACTACTCTTGCTCTTGTTGCATGTGCCTGGAGAAAGAGAGAAAACTGATCCACAGAGAAAGAAGGATGAAGCAAAAGCTCAGAGAGATGCAGATACAAGTGAACACGTGGCTCCAGAAGAGGGGAGAGAGAGAGAGAGGAGAGAAGATAAGGAGAAGGGTGGGGGTGGGAGTGGGTAGGAGGCTGGGAAGAGTTAGAGACTCAGACAGAGACAAAGAAAGTAACAGGGAAAGTTTTCCTGGGTTGCTGATGACAGTTCAGCTCTCGGTTTTAGTCCATGGAGAGGGCCATCAGCATTTCCAATCACTGGATTCTAAGACACCTCCTTGTTCTTATAATAAATTTTTCTTTTTTTGCTTGAGTGTATTTGCTCTTACCTGCAATGAAGAGATACTTCTGAGACATAATGATCTATAGATTGTTGAAATACAGGGATGAGATTCAAGAGTGTAGATCTCATGATATAGCATAGGATGGCAAATATCTGGCACATTTGCTACTACTTTCTTGTCCATGCCATGTCAGACATTGCTAATCAGTCACAATCCTGGGATGACCTTAGAATTCTTTTCAATGATAAATCTCTGGTCTATCTCCACCAACAGGCTAGAAATGGCATAGGAGGGAAATCCTATTTGTCATTCTCGGGAAAAATCACTGAAGTAGAAATCAGAGGACACACGGAGTTTTGGTCCAGCTGAAAGGTGAATTTGTTTTTTCTTTAGTCAAGTCATTTTCCTTTTTGGAGCCACAAGGTCCACAAAGTCAGTTGTCTGTAAAGTGGTGCTAACAATGGTACTACGCACAAGGTTGTTGTGAGAAATGGGTATAGTAATAGACACGAAAGCCCTTGGAAGCATAAAAACAGATGCGAGTTGCTGTGCTGACCAAGGCCCCCAGCATTCAGGGCCAGTCAGGGTCATCCTCCTCTGCCCTCGGCCTCAAGACAGCTTTGTAGTAGAGGGGCGCTGCCACAGAAACCTGGCTTTGGAAATAATTCCCAATAACCGTCGTAAATGAAATGGAGTTGTTTTAGAAGCCGGCAGGATGCATCAATTTCATGTCCTCTTATTTTATTTTATTTTTATTTTATTTTCTGCACAGAGGAAGTAGGCACTGAGGCAGTACTGACAAGAGAGATTTTGGAAAATGACTCATCTGGAATTTGCTGGAGGAGCCTGAAACTGGTGGAACTTCAGCCTCTGTGTGTGTGTGTAATTTATGTCCCCAAGTGCTGTTCTGTCCCTGAAGCATCTAGAAAGCAGTTCTCAGGAATCAAGGGCACAGTATGACTGGGTCTGAGTCTAATGTTTCTTCCTGAACTTTTAACATGTTTGTTGAAGGGGCAGGACTGCAGATTCAGGCCAATGAAATCTACCCATAATTATGCCAAAAATGCAAAACAATTTTTGTTTCAAGTGATCTTTCTCATTTGCCTAATAAGTATAATCAGACTTGTAAAATCATCTGGTCTAATTTGGGGTTTGGAAAATATGGCCACTCTACCCATAATGCACTGCTTTGCTTCGTTAAGCCCAAAGGAGCCTGTCACTGTGACTACAAATGAATTACAGGCGTGACCCAAGGGGATGTATCTATCAAACACTGTCCATCTTTCCATATCCTGACTTCAAGAGCCCTTACTCTAAGAGAAGTCAGGAAACAGCACATTGACTCATTTTGATAATAGCTAATAGTTATGTTGCACTTCAAGTTTGCCTCACTCTTAAGCATTTTACACATATTTACTTAATTTAATCACCACAACAACCCGAAGAGATAGGGACTGTTATTCTCCCCATTTTATTGATAAGGAAACAGAGGTAAAGAGAGATTGGGTGATTCGCCCAAGATCCCACAGCTGGTAAGTGGAAGAAGTCACGCTCTTAATGACTCTTTGTAGACCTTGGCCACTGGGCAGGGAGAAGTGAATTCCAGAGCCATTGTGAAGGAAGGGTCAGTTATATTCATCTCCAGAAATAGCAGTGCAGAATGGAAAAGGAAGTCAGTGACCATGCGGCCCTCCTGGTTTATTTCCGAAATGAACAAACTGAGGCCCAGAAAGGTTAAGTGATTTGCCCACGATCATGCGTAGAGTTAGTGGCAGAGCCAGGAAGGTAACTCAAGGGTCCTGACTCCAGTTGTGTTGTCAATCCAAGATTTCCTCACTGCTCTGTGGGCCTGAGGGTTAGTCCTATCCTGTCCAATGGCTGCCCACGGCCTTTCAGTTTAGGTCTCCTAGGATGCTTCCTGCTCCTCTGCTTTGGCTGATCTTTTCTGCAAAGGAGAATTTGGGTCGCAGTCTTGGAGTTCAAATGTCACTCCTGACTCCTCTCTTTTGTCTGTCATTGTCATCAGTGCACCCTTCACATTTCCATCAGACTGTTTTTTTAAAGATTTTATTTTTTTTCCTTTTTCTCCCCAAAGCCCCCTGGTACATAGTTGTATATTCTTCGTTGTGGATTCTTCTAGTTGTGGCATGTGGGATGCTGCCTCAGCGTGGTTTGATGAGCAGTGCCATGTCCGTGCCCAGGATTCGAACCAACGAAACACTGGGCTGCCTGCAGCGGAGCACGCGAACTTAACCACTCAGCCACGGGGCCAGCCCCTCCATCAGACTGTTTTTATCACAACATTACCAGACAATTCATCCCTCCTCTACTGCAGAGCCTGGACAGTCCTCCACCTCCTTTAGGAAGTGGTGGTACAGAGGACCACATCCCCAGGCCAAGGTGATTGGTCCAGGGTTGTGAATGCAACCTCAGCTGAGTCAAGGACACTGAACCCTGGAACTTAGCAAAGCGCTGTTTTCTTTCCTAAGGAGTTGCTAAGCTCGTAGGCTAGAAGGTTGGTGGGCAGCGTGAGAAACTGTCTGAGAACAAAGCAACACAGTGGCCAAGGAGCACTGACAGAGGGAGGGACGGGATTCCCAGGGAAATCAAACAATCCATGGACTTCCCAATTACGTCAGCCAAAACTTTTGTTCTTTTGCTGAAGCCAATTCAAGTGGGATTTCTGAGAACATATAACCAAACAGTTGTGCTAATATTCCTTGTCTCAAAACAAGTGAGCAGATTGGTATTTTCTCAAGTTTGTTCCCAGACTATCCACTAACTAGATATATATTGACTATCATAAGTATAGGTAGCAAAAACCAATAAAGATGAGTAGGACACAGTCCTTGCCCTCGAGAGCCTAATGGTCCACAAAGGTAGCCAAGATGCTTTTTTTTTTGTCTATCATATAAAGTGGAACATAGAAGTGGCCTGAGGGACATGCAAAGAGTATGCTGTGGACGTGTGAGGGAGGAAGAGTCCACATTCGGTTGGAGAGCAGAGTAAGATAGTTCTTATAGCATACAGGATTTGAGATAGAATTTGAAGACTGGGAAGGAATAAGAATTCCAGACAAAGAGACCAACATAAACTAAAATGTAGAAATGGAAACTTTTGGGACACAAAAGGGGAATAAATGGACAGTCCAGTTTATTCAGAGCATGTATTTCAAAAGGAAGAGTAGCAGGAAATTGAATTCATTGTGTCAAATAAGACACAATGTGTCCATATTGATATTATATTAACAGTGTTCCACCTAGAATGGGTTAGGACCGTATCTGGCAAACAGTTGAAACTTCAACACATTGAATATTTTTTTGAATGTATGAGTGAATATTTACCCCTTACTCCCGGTACATAGAAACTCCATGAAGGCAGGGAACATGTTCATCTTGGTCTCCATTTTATCCCCAGCTCCTAGCACAATGTCTGGCAGAGTGGATGCTCAATAAGTATTTGTTGAATAAATTAACGAATATTATGGAAGGCTTTCAGTGTCAGACCAAGGGCTTTATACTTAACACAACAGATAATAGAGGTCCTTAAAGATTTTCAGGAAACGCCTATATTTACAGAGCATCTGCTATGTGCCGTCCACTCTGCAGATGTGTGACATGCTCAGGGCTGTGCTTCAGGAAGAGATACTGGGTAGTAGTGGAGAAGAAAGAAGAGGACTTGGAGTAGAGAGTCAGCTAGCATCACTGTTAACTCATATTGAAAGTTATTTGAACCTGATTTGAAGACAGGGTTATGGGAATAGAAAGTGGAAGACAGCTGTGGAAGTTAAACGGCAGGATTTGGTACCAGTCACAGAAAAGAAGTCAGGAAGAGGATCTGAGGGATGGTGTGGAAAATTATATTTTCTAAATATGGCCACAACAGTATCTTCTTTCCAACCACATCAAAAAGTAACATCTAGGGGCTGGCCCCGTGGCCGAGTGGTTAAGTTTGCGCGCTCCGCTGCAGGCGGCCCAGTGTTTCGTTTGTTCGAATCCTGGGCGCCGACATGGCACTGCTCATCAAACCACGCTGAGGCAGCGTCCCACATGCCACAACTAGAAGGACCCACAATGAAGAATATACAACTATGTACCGGGGGGCTTTGGGGAGAAAAAGGAAAAAAATAAAAATCTTTAAAATAAAAAAAAATAACATCTAATTCCCCTACTCTTGAATCTGAGTGGGCTCATCATTTGCTTGTGACCAAGAGAATATGGTGGAAGTGACACACAACTTCTGATGGCAAGTCATAAAAAGTGACTCACCTTCTGTCTTGCTGTCTAGAGTAATTTCACCCTTGATATCTTCAGTAAACAGCCTGACTATCTGGAGGCTGCCATGCTGTAAGGAAGCCCAAACTTTTCCCCGTGGAGAGACCACGAAGAGAGACGATAAGACTACACTTGGAGAGTAGAAGAGAGATGCTTGAACAGACCTAGTGGGTGCAGCACCTCACTGTTCTAGCACCATTAAGAGACCCCAGGGAAGAACCATCCCACTGAGCCCTTCCTGAATTCCTGACCCACAGAAACGATGAGAGCTAATACAGGCATTCAGTTCCAGTCATGCTGAGTTTAGGGATAAAAACAGATTCTGCAGACATGATATCCAGCTGTCGGCTAGGAAGACAGATCTGGCACTATAAGACTGGGGGAACAGATTTGAAGGGCATTTGACGAGATGTGCTTCTTGAAGCTACAAGAAGATGGAGTTGTCAAGGGCAAGAAGGTGGCCAGAAGAGAGGAGGGCCAAGGGCCATATTTGGTAGGGTCAGGGAGAAGAGTTGATGTAGAATGAAGAGATGTTATTAAATAGTTACATAATTATTAGCTGGCTCATAAGCTTTTTGTCTAGCTGCCCTGACTAGACTGTTAGATCCATAAGAGCAGGGATCAAATCTGTTTTTGCTGCCTTAATCAGGCTTGCTA
The DNA here is from genome assembly GCF_021613505.1 of Equus quagga. Lineage (NCBI taxonomy): Eukaryota > Metazoa > Chordata > Mammalia > Perissodactyla > Equidae > Equus > Equus quagga. The sequence goes on along the minus strand of NC_060273.1, from coordinate 62,234,296 downwards.
CAGTAACAAACTACCCCATGATCTCAGTGGCTTTTGGCAATAAACATTTCTTTTTCACTCCAGTAATGCTCATATTCCACTGTAGGTCAGCCCTGGCTCTGTTCCAGGCAGCCGTCTGCTCCATGTGTCTTCTCATTCCAGGATTTGGTGAAGAAAATAATGGCCTCTATCTGGGACAAGCTGTTATCAGGAGAGAAAGGGAAAGCATGAGGTCTGCAGAAACTGGTGATACCTCTAGAAGCTTCTGCCTGGATGTGGTGTATGTCGTGTCTGCTGCCATTCCATTGGCCGGAATTTGACACACGGCCAAGCCCAAAGTAACCCCCAGGAAGCACAGCAAGTTACATGATGCTGGGTGAACAGCAACTCTCCTACAGAGACGTGGGTGGGGGTGGATGACTGCAAACAATCGTTTACCCTTCCCACCAGAGTAACCCCTGTGCCTAGCACAATCCCTGGCACTTACGAAGGGCTCAAAAATATTTGTTGAATGAATTAATGCATATGGTCAGGGAGATAGGAGAAGATCAAAAGGCAAGCAATGTTCTCAACTCAAGGAACTCAGGGAAGATTTCATCTCACAATTCCAGAAGGAATCTGACATCGGACAACGGTGAACTCTATGGATCTAAGGAGGTCACAGAAGTAGATTGTGCAGTATTTTCAGTCTTTGCCATGGGAAAGTTCACAGACATCTGTCTCAGGTATGGATCATGCAAGAGAATTCCTTTGCCCAATGTTTCAAGACACTTCTACTCAGCATCCTCCCTGAACCCCACCCCACCTTGCTTACTAATTCCATTTAGATGTCTTCGAAATGGGAGCTGTTAGGTGTGAGTTTAGGATGCAAATGCTCTTCTTGCCCGGTTGCTAGATACCTTGAAAATCAGAGAACTGTGTGATAGGAAGGAAGTCGTTCTCTACATCTTTCGCTTGGGACAAGGTGGGGTCATGCTCTCCAACTGCACAGAGACGGCACTGCAAAACTGGCTGTGGCTAGGGAGGGGGTTCAGACTCGAGGAAACAAAGGATTGGGGGTCAGCCCTGTAAACAACAAAATAAATGAGAATGCCAGTTTCTTTTAATTTAGAAATACCCACACAAGTCATGGTTGTTAGCTTTTTAAATTTTTAATTCAAACTAATGAAAAATTGAAAGGAAATGAGAGGTTCCATGAGATTTATCCAAATACTGAGGGTCTTGTGCAATCTGACTGTAAAATTAGTTAACAGATGACTTTTGGCTAAAGCCATTACTGAGATTAAAATACTGCCTGCCTGTTCCTCAAAGGTGGTGATGCCCCCTGTGAGGCCTCTGGTGGGCTGTTGCAAGGGGTCTGTTCATACTTACCAAGGAGATGAAATTTTTGGAAAAGTTTAATCGTAGTATATGGGCTGTGCTCAGTTGGGGTTTTTTATATATGTATGCACATGACATAGAGATGCAACAATCTGTGAATTAGAAACTATGAGAGGGGCTGGCTGGGGATGCAGCAATTAAGTTCGCATGTTCTGCTTTGGCGGCCTGGGTTCGCCAGTTTGGATCCTGGGTGCGGACACGGCACCGCGTGGCAAGCCATGCTGTGGTAGGTGTCCCATATGTAAAGTAGAGGAAGATGGGCATGGATGTTAGCTCAGGCCCAGTCTTCCTCAGCAAAAAGAGGAGGATTGGCAGCAGTTAGCTCAGGGCTAATCTTCCTCAAAAAGAAAGAAAGAAAGAAAGAAACTATGAGAAAAGCAATCATTGAATGATTGTAATACCTTTCTTGCATGGAGCTGAGTATCTCATACGAACTTGTCTGTCTTCAGAATCTGAAACCATTTTGGGTAATGGACTCTGATCCTCCGAGGGTCTGGACCCAACCCTACGTTGGTCCCTCTGTGCGAGCAGAAGGGAGACGTTCGAGCTCAGCATCCTCTTCCTTCTGGCGGATGGGTAGGTTTAGTAGAATTTCATGTAAACGCAGCAAGAGCCTGTGGGTTAAATCCCGTTAGTTGTGTTTTGCCACTTAGATTTCAGACATCATGTTGGCTTGGCAGCCATCTTGAAAATTGGGTGGAAGGATGAACACAGATTGTTCCTCGTTGCCAGCAAGTCCTCCAGTGTTCGTGCACCATGCTCCAGCCGCAATGAGCTTCTCTCCGTTCCTCTGAGCGTGCTAAGCTGCTTCCAGGTCTGGGGCTTTTGCAGGGCTGGTCCCTCTGCCTGGTCTTCTTTGCCACTCTTTTCCTGGCTAACTGCTCAGGCCTCAGCTTAAATGACCCTTTTACAGAGAGCACTTCTCTCACTCTCCACACTCCTCACCACTCCGTCTACACTAGGTTCCTTCTCCCTTATGCCTTCTCATAGCTCCCTGCTCCTCCACCAGTTACGATGCTCTCTTTGCTTATTTGGTTCTTTCATGCTGTCTCCTACCACACTGTAAGGACAGGGACGGTTTCTGATTGGTTCCCCACTGCTTCCCCAGCACCTAGCAGCATGTCTGACATCTGGATGCTCCTAGTTGCTGAATGAATAAAAGTTCCACTAATTGTAGATTAGTTAATATCTAGGAATGCTCGAGTTTAGAGATGGAAAGATCTGAGTGGTCACATGAACCTAAACTTTGAAGACACCAGATCCATGTTAATTGACAGCACTTTGGTTAGTTTCATTCTATTCCATGACAATGCCACAGCTTATTTATTCTTCTGGCAATTGGCATTTGGTTTCTTTCCAGTTCCTTGCTGTAATAAACAATGCAGCTAGCGACACTCTTATACAAGTTTCTTTGCCTGCATTTGCAACACTGTCCCTACAGCACGTACCTAGGAAGTGAGCTGGAGATACTGGGATATGCATATCCTTATCTTCACAAGGCAACCCCGTTTTTTCCAGAGTGGCTGCTCCAGTCACCGCTCCTAGCAGCCGCCTCTGAGTGCTCCTATTGCTCCACTTCCTTGGCAACATTTGATTTGAACAGATTTCTTAACATTTGTTAATCTTGTAGCTGCAAAATGGCAGTTTCAATTTTTATGAGTCCAACCTGTTTAGGCCAGAGGTTGCAAAGCAGCTGCATGTGGGTAATTGAGGCCTGCGGTCTGGATGCCATCCATGGATGTGTTTCGTTTGACGGAAGAATGTTTTTCGAACCAAAAAATTGAATTAGTTGCTATCTAGTGAAAATTGAAAGATTTCACTTAAGAATCTGGATTTCTGTTTTTTTCTTGGGGGAAAAAAATGGGAAAACATGACCACAGAGGGCCTATCTTCACACATGACAACAACTGGCAGCAACTGAGAAGCAGCTGCCTCTGTGTGTTGGGCAGAGGATGTGCTTTGCAGTTGGCCACAGACCTACAGCTGACCTATACCTTTTGGTTACCTTAGCTTCCTGGCCCTGCAGGCTTTTAAATTGATGGCCCTGTTTTGAGCCTTCATAAAATAGAAAGGCTTTTTCAGTGGGGTGGTAGTAGATGGGTCCTCATCCCCCAAGTTTGACCAGGAATAGCCCTGCACACAGTTACAGATAAAGACTAGAACAGTCACTGAGCTCAGGGCCACTTCCTCCCTGGAGCCTCTCCCCATTCATCTCCCTCTGCTGTGCACTCCGCCATCCCTCCCTCCTTGGATGGAAGTCGTCTTCCCCGACTCTGAACTTCCTGAGTCCCAGGTCCACCCTCTTCTCAGGGCACCTATGTTTTCTGACCGCGTATTATGGTTATTTGGGCACTTGTCCCCTCTCCTCTTTTGCTGAAAGCTCCTTAAGTTTTGGGACCATGTATTTACATGTCTGTCTTTTTAATGTTTGTTTATTTGTTTATTTTTGGTCCTTCACAGGACTTTAGAGTGATGGCTTGCACTTTGAAGTTTCACTCATTCATTTCAACAACCATTTACTAGGTGTCCATATGCCAGGCATTGTGCTAGGCGCTGGGGCCATGAGATGCCATTATCGCCTTCAAGCATCTGACAGAGCCCTGGGGAAAGGACCACATTCATTCATTCATTCATCCTTTCAAAAGCAACAAACATATGTTGAATGCTTACTATGGACCAGCACTGTGCTAGGCGCTGGGAAGCAAAAACAGACAAGATCCTTGCCTCATGGACCCTATAGACTAGTGAAGAGACAGATGTTCATTTGCTTATGATACAAGAAGCTGACCTAGTCTGGGAGTTGGGCATGGGAAGGCTGAGATTTGAGGATGAATAGAAGCTAGCCAGATGAAGGAAGGAGGTGGAAAGGAATATTTACTCGATGTCCAAGCAGGAGAGTTAGCATACATGAAAGCCTTATGGTGGGAGGGAGGAGGCCCAGCTCACAGACCAGGAAACAGAGTTAATATGGCTGGAGTCTAGAGTGTTAGGCGCAGGGTAGTGGGAGATAAGGCTGAAGATGTAGGTAAGGGCCAGACCCTAAATAGAAATGAGTGCAGTCAAGTATATAGATGCTAAAATAAAGGTGCATACAATTGAGACCCTCAGTTGTTGATTGAATTAATGCACAGGTGTGTGAATATATGGGTGACTATTCTCAAAACTTACCATCTAATAGAGAAGATAGATAGGATGTCTAACAGACAGATTGTTGTCGTTGCTTAATCAAGAAGGGGCAGAATGGATGTTGAACATTTCAGAGACCTGCACATTCTGCTCCAGCTACAATAAAAAGAGCCCTGAAACCCTGGAGATTTGTTAAAGATGAATGGCTCTTTGCCCTCACACCTGACTGCAAAAGGAATAGCCTTCCCCAGGCTTCCAAAGTCCCTGAAAAGAGAAGGATTGTTGCCTGTGGTGGATTAGCTGAAATAGGTCCATAATGAGCCAGCCCTAAGTCATTGACAGCACCTGGTACTTAACCGAAAGGAGCAAGTCTTACTTCCCAAGCTCTTGCCTTGCTGGTGTACCCCAAGGCTTCAGAAGCGAACAATCCTACTAAGTAGACTTTTTTCTCCCTCTGCCGTGGTGAAGCTGACTGAAAGCTTCCCGCCCCAGAGTTGGTATTCTAGGCCATGCCAGTGGCGGAGCTTTCTCAGGGGCACGATTGAAATCTAAAGCAACCTTGACGACAGCTTCCCTCTGACCCAATGCCACTCTTAAGAGCGGAGAAACTTTTTTTCAGAGAGTTTATTATAGTTGATTCCTGAAAATTACAGCTAAGAAGTGTAAAACCTTGCTGCCCTGGGGCTGGGTTGTTTGCTTCTTTTGTGATTGTTGTTAATTTATCAGGGATTAACAAAGGGAGCCTTTTGTCAACCTTATGTTTAGTGCCACCTCTGTCCCTTTGCTCATCCCGTCCTTATACCTGGAATACTCTCCCTCCTTTCAAGGGCTGTGTCTTCCATGAAGCCTGCCCCAATGATACCAGACCACAATGCCATATCTCCTTCCTGACCTGCCCATAAGTCTTACCAATTACTCTCAACATTTGGTATTTGATTATATTCTTTATTCATGCGCTTTTTTATATGTATATGTCATGGTTCTTCAGCAAGATTACAACTTGATAGTATGCCAATGAGTGTTTGCTGAATTTATTAATGACCTGTAAACCCAAGGACAAGGACTGAGTTACATCCTTGTTTGTTTGCCCCTACTGTACTGAGTCCACTGATGGGATCATAAATATTCAGTAAATATTTTTGAAGCAAATTAAACAAGTTAGACTGGAAAGCAGTCTATCACGGTGATTAAGAGCATAGACTATGGAATCAGGTAGCTCTCAGTTACCAGCTAAGGACTTGGACAAGTTCAGTAATTTCTCCGTGCCTCCATTTCCCCATTTGTAAAATAGGGATTGTAGTAGGGCCCACTCAAAAAGATACTGAAGATTGAATACGATCATACATATACACGAGGCTAAGCCACAGCTAAGATTTGCTGCCAACAGGATTATGAACAACTTAACTGTGCAGGAATGTTGAAGGCGTGGCTAGGCCTTGGAGATTGGAAAAAAGAAGCAAAGACGTAGATGGCTTTGTGGGAGCTTAGAATCAACCTCAAAATACAAAAGGCCTCCAGGGACCATTCCAAGGTTGAGCGACAGGTGAAAGATAGTGCAGGGACACCAGAAAGGGAAACAAAACAGGATGGAGCAGGCTGGTGTTGCCCAAATCCACACCCCTCATACCAAGCCAAGGCAGTAATCCCCTTTTCACTCTTTTTCCATCCACAAAGAAAAAAGTTTGATGGACTTTTCACTTGACGGAATCTTAGTTTGGTGGTCCTTGTTCAGCCCCATGTGAACCCTTGCTAATCTCCTTTTTTGTGTCATCCTTGGATAGACCATTCTATGTATTAGCAGGAATTCAGGATCGTTGTTCTGCTATTTATTTTTATGACTATCTTTTAAGTTAAGTAACACTGAGTTTTCTGTTAATAATAGTATAAAGTTTCCTTTTACATTTATTTTTAGCGAAAAAGGAAAGAGATTCAAGTAAATATTAGATTAGGAGGTCCATGGTTACATAAAATATCATGAAGGTGGAATACAATGACTGCCTAGAAAACCCCTAGGCTGATGGTTAGAAGGGAGCGACCTTTAGACCAGGTCTTCCCTTCAGGAATTATGCAACCTTGGAAATTCAACTCACTTGCCTGCGCCTCCCTTTCTGACCTGTAAAGTGAATGAGTTGGACAAGTGAGGATCGCCGGGGTTCTGTCTAGCTTGCATGTTCGAGCATTTGGTGGGTGGAGGTGTCAGAAAAATCCTCCTTGATGGTGGAGGGCTGACTTGGCCTGGAAGGATTTGCTTTGCAGGGAGATGGGGAACGGTGAGGCTGAACAGCTGCGCCGTGCCGAGGACACGCAGGGTGTATTTATTCTCTGGCTATATTTATTCATGTTCACCAGCCCCAAGTTGCCATCCTTATTTTAGGACTGAAAATGTTCGTTTCAGACACCCAGACTTGGAATTGGCAAGTGGATTGACACCAACATGTGGCCAATTCAGCTTTTCTTTATTTCCCCAGATTGCCTTTCCTTACGACCTTGGAAAAATACGTTTCCACCTTTCGTGAAGAAACTGCTCTGGGTAAGCCCTGTGCTCTATTTTCTGTCTATTATGCTGAAAGCTATCACTTACTAAGCTTTTAGCATGCACCGGGCACTTCGCAAAGCACTTTAAGCATATTATATTACTTAATCTTGCAACAATTTGGAGAGGGAGATATTGCTATGTATTATCCCCCTTTGACAATGAGGAAACGGCCTCAGAGAGCTTAAGTGAGTTGCTGAAGGTCACATAGCTTGCAAGAGGTAGAAATGGGATTCAAATACAGACCTGTTGTATTCCAAAGCCAATGCTCTGACACCATTACGTTATACGTTGTTTGCATTTTCTATATCTGTTTTTTTTTTTTATCTTAAAGTGAAAATCAGAAGGTTGAGAATCTAGAATGGAGGATTTGTTTTCTTTTTTTTTTTTTTAACTTAATTGTATTCAAGATATGTTGACAGGGGGCCAGCCTGGTGGCTCAGCGGTTAAGTTTGCACGTTCTGCTTCGGTGGCCCAGGGTTTGCAGGTTCGGATCCCGGGTGCTGACATGGCACCACTTGGCAAGCCATGCTGTGGTAGGCATCCCACATGTAAAGGAGAGGAAGATGGGCACGGATGTTAGCTCAGAGCCAGTCTTCCTCAGAAAAAAGATATGTTGACCCAATGGAATACTTTCAGATTATTAAAATCGCAAGTATGTGGGCCACACCGATGCAGGAAAATGTTTATGTGAAATATAACTCGTGAAAAACCAAAACCAATGCAAAGGGGAAGGTACATACTGATTGCAACTCTGCTAAAACCATCTTATATTGTATGCATTGTATACATTGGCACAGACTGTGCAGAATTTGAGGGATGTGGATAGTCCAGAGTTTGATGTGTTTTAGACTCTTTTTTTCGGCGAGGTTACTTAACTCCCAAATATACGAATTTACATAGAGGAGTAAGAAAGGTTTTTTCAAAGTGAGTAAATCAGGAGTACTATTTAAAGGAGCCCAGCTGTGGCTACACCCCTGGACTCACCCGCTATAGGCCTATCTGAAGTGCTTAGTGAGCAGGCGATTCCGTTTGGGAACAGATTGAATTTAAAAATCTCTGGGGCCGGCCCGGTAGCGCAGCGGTTAAGTGGGCATGTTCCACTTCTCGGCAGCCTGGGGTTCGCTGGTTCAGATCCTGGGTGCGGACATGGCACCGCTTGGCAAAAGCCATACTGTGGCAGGCGTTCCACATATAAAGTAGAGGAAAATGGGCATGAATGTTAGCTCAGGGCCAGTCTTCCTCAGCAAAAAGAGGAGGATTGGCAGTAGTTAGCTCAGGGCTAATCTTCCTCAAGAAAAAAAAATCTCTCCCGAACTTCTAGTCCTTTATGGTCATGAATCAACTTCATTGAATCAGAATTCAGTGAGAAAGTTCCTCTGCCCAGAAGTTCATAAACATTTTGGGTAACCAACATCAAGAAACATGCACATTCACACAGGCACAGAATACCTTGCAAACGACTTCAGTGGACCCATGGGCCCCTGGGCTTAGGCGAAGCACCCTGCTAGAAAACTCTTCTGAAGCCTCAGCTTGGACAGTTGGAATGAATTTGGCGTGAACCTGAAAGTGTCTGAGTTTCATGTTCATCCCAGAAACCTCTTACTTTGGGGAGCGGTCTTTTGGGCTTTCACAAAGGACTTTCATGACTATTTCATCTTCACAACCACCTTCCAGGCTGGACAGAGCAAATGATGCTGTGGTTTTAAGAGTGCAGATTCAGGAGCTAGTTGCTAGGATTAAAATGCCAACTTTGTTATGTATTGCCTATCTAAAATTGGGCACGCTACTTAATTTTTTTAAGCCTGTGTCTCTTCTTCGGTAAAGTGGAGATGATGATACTGATGATGCGGAGGTGGAGGGCATTAAGTAGCTCACTGAGTGGTTGTGAAAATTCAATAAAATAAGTCCTATAAGCACTTAGCACAGTGCCTGGCACAGAGGAAAACCTAAGTAATGATCTGCTTAAGATAACACACTAGCAACGAGCCTCTGTCCCAGATCATTCGTCAACTCCAAGTCCACTTCTCCTTATTATGTGTTACAAATTTTAATGCATTCATTTTCTATCATCTTTCTCCTGGATGTAGGTATATAGCCCTATATAACTATATGTATTTTTCCCCTTTCACATAAATTAGTTAGCTTTTCAGGGAAATTAGTGAAATGGATCGAGAAGTATTCCTGTCAATAAATCTTATTTCATAGTAAAGTTAAAAGTTTCTTCTTAAGACATACTTGTAAAATTTTGTCATTTAAATCAAAGGCTTCACTGGATAAAGCTTGCTGATAATTTATGTGAACTTGCCAGTGATTAATCCATCCCATGCTACCCCCTGGTTCTCTCCAAGGGCCTCCTTCCCTGATCCTGCCCCCCACAGGGCCTAGCGTGGCTTCCTCTCTGTATCCCCGTCAGTCAGATCTGTGTTCAGATGTTGCTTCCCGAATATTCCCTGATCTCTGCCCTCACCCTTCCTGGCCCCATCTCCACCTCATTAGCAGTTCCTCTGTTTTCAGTTCTCCTTTATTGTACTGATCTCTGTTTTTAATGAAATTGACTGATTATTTGACTCATATCTGTTTTCTCCACCAGATTTTAATGGATGGGAAAGCAGGGCCCATATATTATGTTCTCGCTGTTATGCTTAACTTTTGGTTGAATAAACAAATAAACAATTTTGTTGGGCGCCGACTCTGTGCGTGGCCCTGGAACAGCACGTGTTGTACCTCTCATCCTCACAGCAAACTTACAGGCAGGTAGCATTTTATTCATTTTATCCCCTAAGACAGTGGAGGGTCCAAGGGGTTAAATAATTTGCTCCAGATTACAGGGTAGGCAAATGCCAGGGACCCCACTGCCTCCCATGATTTCTCGAGGCCCAGGGATACCCCAGGCAGTGAAGGGCAGGAGTCTACAAACACCCTGGAGGGCTGGAAGGAGGATTCGTGGAGCTCCAACACCCCAGAAAGCAACAGTCCGCTGCTAGTCAATTAGAAGAGCAAGTCTCCCTGACTAATGAGGTGCCCGAAATTGAGATGTCACTTTAATCTCTTTCCTCCTAGACTATCTGGACCAAAATTCTGAAGTATTAAGGAAACATTTTCATTTTCCAAGGGAAATCTAAACACTTGAACATTAAAAAACAACTTGTCATCAGAGAGAAAGTTAAAATGGGTTTCAGTATTAACTTGCGAGTGATTTTTGAAATATGCAGATCTTGTTGGAGCAGATGTGCCGCAAATGGATGGTTTCCAATGTCCTGTTAAAATCTGGGATGCCTCAGAGGCCATAAAAATAAAATTCTAAACACAATTTCATTCTGGCAAAGGTAACCATTCTGGATTGGACCAAAATATCTCGTTGGCTCGGAAACAGAGGATCAATGATGTTCTCCAATTGGTGAACTTCTTATGTGGGGATTAAATGGAATCACGGGATTGTAATTAGCGTAATTATAGCAATAGTTTCTTCTGTTTTTGTCTCTTCGCTCAGGCAATCGCCTGTGATAGCTCTGGAAGAACTTGTTCCTGGGAAGGGCTCCGAAAAGGAAGTTTTCCATTCAATTCTCAAAGACCCTACTTATGCTTTAGGATAAAAATGAGTTGCTTTTAGAGTTTTTCATTTCAGTGTCTTTTTCTTTCTTTTTCCTCAAACGGAAGCACTGGGTTGGGGAAGCACCGGGTTTGGGAGGCACTGAGGCCAGCTACAAGGTGCAAACCAACTTCATCACCGATGGAGGGACGCCATGCCTAAGGTGAGAACACCGATAATGACGGACGAGACCAGATGGAGCTTCATTCCCTCGGGAAGGTGGGGAGTAAGAAGCTGCCGCTTACACACCAGGCCCTTCACAGGACTGCTTTTTTGGTTCTCTTCCAGCTGTGAGACATTAATGGGAGGTAAATTACTACCAGGATGTCTGGAGCACATCCCCTGTGGGATACTGGTTTCACTCTCCTCTCTCCTATCTGATTGCTGAGTTCCGTTATTTCTCTCCACTCAATAAGAGAATCCTTTGGTGAAAATATCCATCACTTCATTCCTTTTGTGAGCCCATTCTTTAAAGAGATGTAGAGTAACATGAGCCCTGCCAGGCCTGTGTATGGAAAATTCTAGAAACCCCTTACCCTAGGTAAACATACACTCTTTGCCTGATTCTAGGCCCTAATGAGGTCTGGAAACATAGCAGACAGAGTCAGAGTGCATTTACAGCCTCTCTTGGTGCCCTCTAAAAGGAAGGTCTGTTTGTGAGATTTTTATTCCTCAGAAGTAATAAGAGTAACGAGCAACAATTCCATAGCTATCACTCTGTGCCAGCCAGTCAATCAATAGGTCTTTCTTCGTGCCCACTAAATTGCCAGCATGGTTTGCGCCACTGGGAATAAAGCAAGGAAAGGTTGTGGACACAATCCTGACCTTTGTGGTGCTTACATTGCAGTGGGAAACTGCATGTTTGAAGCCCCATATTGGAAGTTCTTCATAGCGAAAAAGGAATTAGATTTGCTTGGTCCTTCTGGGAATGAGAGTTAGGGAAGAGGGAGTGGAAATTACAGAGAGGTGGACAAGGTTAGGCCAGTGGTTCTCAAGTGTGGTCCTGGCCCAGCAGTGTCAGCAGCACCTGGGAACTTGTCCCAGGTGCAAATTCTCAGGCCCCACCCCAGACCTACTGGGGCAGAAACTCTGGGGGTGGGGCCCAGCCAGCTGTGTTTCATAGGTGCACCACTGATTCTGATGTTCGCTAAAATTTCAGAACCACTGGATTTGACATAGGGAAGAATGCTTTACCCCATAGAATTTTCCAACAGCAAACTGAGCTGTCACTGCTGATGGAATAGAGTTCCCCAACACTGCACGTATGCAAACAAGTTGGCGTGAGGAGGAAATGAAGAGTTTGGGCTTCAGCATTTCCCAAGCTTACTTAGCGATGAAATAGTTTTATAATTATGAGGTACTGACAGGACACCAATGGGAGCTTGTAAAATACAATGCACAATTGTATTAAATAAAGCAGATTGCACAAAATGCTCCCAAATGAAATAACTGCTGTCAGAATTGTCAAAGTTGTTTTTATACTTTATAATGTATAAACAAAACATATAATGTATACACAAAACAAATTAGAGAAATAAGCTAATTTTAATTTATTACTGTGTTAATGTGAATGTTGCCAGTACAGACAGCCTCCTTTCCAAATACCTGGTACTGTGTCAAGGATGGGAAAATTAAATACTCTGGTGTTTCTTCCAGTCCAGGAAAACGTACTTGAGAAAAATAGGAAATTATATTTGAAATCTCCCCAGCTTTTTCCGTGACTTTTCCAACTCTCCATCACTCTCCTCTTTTCTCCTCTTTTCCTGGCAATGCTCCATCCTTGCCTGCAAACCCCTTAGGACCCAGTGTCTTCTCCCTCCCCCTACTCAACCTTCCCAATCTTTCCCTATGTTCTTGCTCCCAGGAGGCCCATGTCCGGGCCCCTCTAGCTCACCAATCCTCATCAGCCCTCTGCTTGTCCCTCAAAGTACAGTGCATCCATCTGCTCACAAATCTGCGCTGATGGGATAGCAGTTGCTAATGAGTTATTGGTCCATCTCTTAGGGAACCTGTTTGCTTTTTAACTGGAGCCTTCTGGAGCCAATGCCTGTTAGGGGGAGAGTTTTAGAAAGTCAGCCTGGGGAGGGTGAGGGGTGGGGATAGCAACATGGAGAGAATTTCTCAAGGTTGGCCTCCACAATAATTTCCTGCATCAGAATTAGGCAGGGCTTTGTTAGAAGTAAATTCTCTGCTCCCATGTAATCGTGTCTCTGGAATTGGATCCTCAGATCTGCCTTTTCCGCAGTGTCCCAGAGGAGTGGTGAGCTCACTCAAGTTTGGAACCATGGGAGCCCAGTCCCCTCCCCGACTCCTATGAAATCATCCTTCTATGCTCTATGCTCAGTCAAGTCCAAACTTGACCTGTCTAGTGTTTTCCAGAGAGATTCTTCTCTGGAGTTCTGCGTGCCTCCAGAACTGAAATTGAAGGTGAAATATTACCACTGACTTGGCCTGAATTTGCTAGGGGCTGAGAAAGACACAGGATGTTCTTGCTGAGATTCTGTTACTTAAACAAAATCTCACTTACCTCCTCCTTGGAGTTATAAGTCTATTTGCCTTTTCCCCAGTGGGCTGGGGGATAGGGTGGAGGTGTGGGGATGATAGGGTGAAGACAGGGTGACAGGAACACTTTACTTTTCCCATAACTACTGCATGTGACTAGAGACCTGTTTATGATCACTTACTGTCCTCCATATTTTGGCCTTATTTACAGTGGGGATTAACATGATCAAGAGGCAGCCCTCTTGGTTCCTTTGTGATAATCTAAAAATAAACAAAGCCCAAAGGATCCATTCCTTCTTCCCATTAACTTGAAGGAAGGCAGATGGTGCTCAATAGCCTGCTGTGAATTGCCAGTAAAGCTCGTCATCTTTTTGCTAAGCACTTGCTGTTAAATTTTTACGGATAGCGTCAGGTGGTGCAGAATGAGCTCTGAGAAAGGTTATTCCCGTGGGATGCCCATGGGGCAGGAAGACAGTGAGTCTGTCTCCACACAACCTCCCCGAGAAGGAGGAGGTTTAGAGGGATGGGAAAGACTGGGGAGGACTCTGAACTGTTGAGCCTGAAGGAAAAAGTGTGGCAGAAAGGAGTGAGTTGACAGGAAAGTGGCATTTCCCAAGAAACTTGAGGACACCCAAGTTGTAAATTTGAGGGCACCAACTGTGTCTCACTTATCACAAGCTTCCCACCATCCATATATATTCAGTGGGCTGTCAATAAATGCTGGCTGAATGAGCGATGCAGACGCTTGATTGGTAGAGAGCATAACCAGAGAAAAGAAGAAAGAAAGTGGGACCAACATAGGTAAAACCTATCTTAGGTAGCACCAAGACAGTAGGACCAACTAACACAGCCACCTTGGTACTGAGCCTTGGTGCTCGAGCTCCCACAAGGAATTGCAAAGATGAAAGAAAGAGTCCTGAACTGGGGGACTTGAGTTTTTCAACAAAAATATCTAGAATACAAGAATTTAGTTAGGAAAACTTTATTGCTCATACAGTTTGCAAACCGGGGAGTTGCAACCTTCAGAACAAATCGAAAGAACACTTTGGGGAGGGTGTGGGAGGGCAGAGCTTATAAAGGCAAAACCCGTAACCACGGGGATTGTTTTGAAAGCCCTCTGATTCGTTGGTTCCCCTATAGATACTAGTGTTCTAAAATCATCTGTATCAGGCTTCTGGCCATCCGTCACAAAGGAACACTCAGTTTCAGGTACAAGTTGTTTTTCTGAGAACAGAGTACTTAACTGCATCTCGGTCCTTGGATAGCTGTTTGACTCTGTTTTATTTTAGGTCCCAGTTAGCCACCCAAAGCCCATTTTGTCTTTCTCTTTTAGAGGTCCTCTATCTTTTGTTTTAATTCCACAAGTTCTAGTCCTGACTCTGATATTATGTCACTGAGAAAAGTCTCATGAATCCCCAGATGGAGGAAGGTGGGAACTACGTTGGTTAAGTGACCTGCCTCCTTCGTCTGGTTCTAGAACTCAAGACTCCAAACTTTCTAGTGCTGTTTCCACAGCCATCAACAAATTTGCTCGTCACTTGCATGCTCAGTGAATGGTTTATTGATTTTTCTAACTCAAAATGGTTAATTCTGTTGATTTCTTAAATGTCAAAATTAAGTGGCTGGACTGGAAAATCGATAAGATCTTTTTCCACTCTAAAATTCTGTCATGTGTTCTAGTATGCTTATAAGGCCAAATTTGTTTTGTTTTGTTTTGTTAGTATCCAGAGTGCTAAGGTCTTCAGACCAGCCTAACTCAGTGATGGGGATGGAAAAATCCTGAAGGGTCACCTCCCCTAGAGAAGAATCAACTGTGGCCTGGCCATCTCTTCTCTAGGAACTGGATATCTTGCCCTAATGTTGGACTTGGGTAGCTTTTTCCTGCCTATTATCCACTCCTTTTATTGCTTTCATCATTCCTCTTTGGAGAACCACCTCTCCTTCATTTTCATTTCATGGCTATGGTCGGGCTGCCCCTGCTCCCACCTCTGCCCCCCAGGGCTGGACACTTGACTAGGATTTAGCCAGTTGGAGTATTCTATACCCTCTGGGCACAGTGTTTGGTTCAAGGATGAGAATTTAACTCAAGAAAGCCTAATGAGACTCAGCCTCAGGAGTTTTGCCAAAACAACTGAGAATGAAGGAGAGGTGGTTTCTTTCCACCAAAGAGAGAGGACTCTTTTCATCGGAGTCACTAAACTACCTGAATATAAGCTTGAAGTGGCAGATGGCCATCAGCTCTTGAGGGGAGCTTGGACCCGACAATGAAGCCAACATAGAGGAAAACGAAACTGAAATGTGTGCAAGAGATAAATTCCTGGTGACATGATTTGACCATTTGGGTCAAACCATACCTGTAGGTAGCTTTACCCCTGGACTCTTCAGTTCAATAAGCCAATGAATTCCTCCTTTTGCTAAAGTTTGTTTTAGTTGGGTTTTTGGCACTTGCAATGAGAAATGTCCCAACTAATACAGCCACCTTGCTACTCAGGGCGATATGCAGGGAGAGGAAAAAGGGACATATGCAATGTCATGAGCAAATACGATGAGCAATGGCATACAGCCTGTTGGGTTTGGATAATCCCAACCAGCAGAGGAGAGCAGGCCTTAGCAATGCTACTTTGTTATCTTATGACTAAAATACAACTGACCAGTTTATGCCTGACCCGTTATAGTCATAGAAGTAGTATGACATAGTTGGGGTTTGGCAAAGCAGAGTCCTCAAGTTCTGGGAAGTTTGTTAAGAATTCAGATTCCTTGGTTTTACCCAGATGTTCTGATTCAGAATCTGGGAGTAGAGGCCTGGAATTTGCTTTCTCAAAAGATTCGCAGGGTATGCATTAAAGTTTGAGACTCACTGTCATAGTAATGAGAACTCAGGCTTCGAAATTAGAATGTCTGGATTTGAATGTGGCCTCTGCCATTTACTACCTGTGTGACCTGGGCTAGTAACTTAACCTCCCTTTCAGCCTCCGTTTTCTTATCAGTAAAGTGGGGATAACAATACCTCTTAGGGTTGCGAGGATAAGTGAGATAATGTATGCATATAAAGCACTTCACCCAGTGTTTTTATATAAAAAGTATTTAGCAAGTGTTATTACTAAAATCTAAAACTACAGGAGAAGAGAGCAGACTTAAGTAGGCCACCAAGGAACAGATAAACATTACATCTGAACTGTGGTGCTTCCTAGAAAATACCCAGCATAACATGCGTAGTGGTTAAGACTGGAGGCTCTAGAGTCAGAATGCCTGAATCAAATTCTAGTTCTGCCACTTAACAGCTCCACGACCTCCTTGACTGCTTGGTGCCTCAGTTTTCTCATCTGTCAAATGGGATTAATGGTGGTCCTTAACTCACAGCTTTTTTATTAATGATTAAATCAGATAATGAATGCCAGGGGCATAAACAATACCAGTTTTATCATGACCATTTCTCTTTTTCCAAATACATTAATGCTTTCCCTTGTGCCTCACACCCTCACATCCTTACTCCTCTGGGATCCTCTCCCACTGGCTGCTGCCCCTGTTACTGAATAAAGACATTAGATTCAGAGAAAGAGCCTCCGACGCCTGGCTCTTGACTTGAGCTGAATGGGCCTAGAGATGGCTCTGGCTGGGGAGTGGCAGAGGCATCTTGTCTGTGCTGTGGCAATCTGGTTCTTATACTGACAGCCAACATGTTGGGAGAAATGTCTGGAACTTCAAGTTGACATTTGTAAAGTGTCAAAGCCCTGAGCATTTCCTCTCTAACCAAGCCCCGGGGAACCCACAGGGCCAATGTATTAAGCAAATGGAGAACAAGCTGCCATCTCCGGGGCTGCAAGTCATGCGCATGGATGTAGCCCTCTGGTCCTGCCTGCTGGATCTGTGTAGGTATTGAACATCTGAGGATCTGTTCAACGCAACTTTTCAAGTGAAAAAAAAAAAATCTGGCAAGCCACGTAACAAGAAAATAACTGCAGGAGCAAAATGATTGTGTTTTGCTGTGCTGTAAAAGAGCTTGGAAGAGTGAAGATGCGTCTAAACCTGAAATACAAGTTGGGCCTCATCTTCCTCATCTATTAAAGGAGAAGACCATCTTTAACGTTTTTTAAAATCTGATTGTTTAAGATTCTTAGATTCCAGCTTCTATAATGTTATCCAAATTTGCTTCTCTGAGGAAGTCTCTTGATCCCTTTGAATTTCCAGCGATGGGAAACAGGATGGGTGACATCTGCAGTTGAAACCAGGCCATGTTGTCGACCACTTGGCAAATCTGAGTTATTCTTTCCTCAGTAGAATGGGTGCAGGGTTGCATATTAATTTACAATTACTCATAAAGTAGACGGCAAAGCTTTCTCTTTTGTCAACACTTGGACATTCAAATTAGGTAATATTGAATGGGTGATGAATATTTCATTTCCACCTTGCCAATCACCTTGAATTAGACTAGATTAACATCAGAAGTGACTCATACTTTAAGTTATTGGTTTAGCATGCAAGTCTGGCCCCCTCAGACTTGCTGCATTTGGGCGTCAATTTGTCAGCTGAGTTCTGTCACTGACTATGTGAATGCAGAAGCAGGGCCACATAAGCCTATATCTCCAGTTTATCCTGGGTATGAACTTCTGACAATATGGCAGAGCAAATTCGTAGAAAGCCTGAATAAAACAAGTAGAAATAGAATTTTAGAAAATACTCTGGCATGCAAGACCGAAAAATCCCCAGATGCAAGAAATGAAGAGAGAAATCAAAGCCAGGACAGTCATGAAGGGCTGGCATTTCAGCAAAATTTCTGACCCAGATATAGGCCCTACGAGCTGAAGGTTGGGACTTGACACCCACTAGGGTAGAGGACATGTGCCTTCAAGCCCTTGCCAGGTAGAGAAACGAGTCCTGAGCTTCAGCATGAAGCTGTGAGCCTTGACAAGTCACACCATCCATGGAAGGGCAGCTACAACAACTCTACACTTGTCTAGGAAAGAAGCAGGAAAGTTCGTCACCTGTCTAGGGCCCTGGTTTAAAAGAAGAAAATAAAAGGTATGTCCAAGAACACGAAGCCCAGGTCTGTGTCACATATGGGCATGGTATCCACATGTTTACTACTGATAAATTAGCACAAACTGCTCAGGTCAGTTGAAGCCCCAGGGTACAATAGAAGCAATTGTAAAACTGTTTTGTTGGGACATTTTTACAACTCAGGGCACAAAGGACTTGCACAAGGAAATTAACCACCATGAGGGAGAGTCAGCAGGTGCAGCAAACGGATAATTAGCACCCCAAGAATCAGAAATAATAGAACTATATGTAAGAGACCGTAAAATAAGAATATTTGAAAATATTAAAGATATGAAAGAAGAATCAGTATGATAAAGAAGCAGCAGATTTTAAAGAAATATACAGCTAGAACTCATACATAGGTTGACCAACTCATACATAGGTTTGCCCGGGACTGAGGGATTTCCCAGGCCACAAGATTTTCAGTGCTAAAATAGAGTCTCGGGCAAACCAGGATGGTTGGTCACCCTACTTCAACTAGTAATTGAAGAGGTTTTAATAAAGGGACCATTTACAACCTTCTGGACAGGGTTTGGGAAACCCAAACAAGGAAGGATGCAACACGCTGGACCTACCAACAATGGTGAACCATTACCACCCCAAAGCCTGAAGGAGCAAGGAGGGCGTGTGGTTACTGAAACCCAGAGAAATAAGCTCCATACCTGCCAGGAGCCTTCAGTGGAGGGAAATACGTCAATTTCCTCCTACCTTCCCTTTGAGCTCCTACTGGGGCTGCCTCTTGGCTAAACTCAGCAGAAAGCTAGAGGACAAGGGAGCCTGTTGACCCAGGCCATATAGGTCAGCCACCTGAGACACAGAACAAGGTAAAGAAGGATGCAGGATGGATCTGAGGGGCAAATGAAAAGGAACAAGGACAAACACACAACTGAAAGCAGGTCATACAATATCAGAATTAGGAGGAAGAATACCAGGGTGAGAGTGAGAGCTGAGCCCTGGTGACACAGCTGGTATTCACAATCAGTGTGACTTTGAGAAAGTTTCTTTCTTTACATCAAACTACTTATCCATGAATTAATTATAGAGTCTTTCTAGAACAGAAGTCTCAACTGGATGCCCACGTCTTGTTTGGCCTATACAGTATTTTAAAATAAATCTGAATGACCCAACAGCATTGAAAAAGTCATGAGAATTCACATAAGAATCTGGCTTTCTAGCTTTCTTTGTTTCCGGGTGGCAACAACTGCCTAAGGCAACCAGTTCAGGCAGGACCCCACCCTCCTAACTCTCCATGGCTCCGCCTGGCCCACTTCATTCGTTTATATTACCTGCCTGCTCCCCGTAAGAATTGGAACTTGCAACCCTTGAGTGAGCTCTTTCAGCTTTAACAGTCTGTGAAATTTAAGACATACTGAAGTTTTTGCACATGAACAGGCCTTTTGAATTTTCTAGTCTAGGTGGATTGGGGAGTTGGCAGGTGTTTATTTTTGCATGTCATCCTTTATATCTTAAACACAGAGCATATGCAGTTTTATGAAGCATATGGTTTTCCATGTGCATAACTATACTTTGTCAATTTTTCCTTTTCCTAAATTCTCCAAAAGCCCAGTAAAATAAATTCAAGCTGCCACTTGGAAATGATTCTGAGGAACTGCCCAGGTGGGGCGGAAAAAGTGAGGGGATCCAAAAAGCTGCCAAGTGACCATATTTTGGGTACAAGTTTCTATGGTTCATGAAGATCACAACTCCTCTTCTCGTCCTTTGCATGGCACATGGTTAGCACGGGTGTGAAAGAGCTTATGGGTGGCATTGCCTTTGCTTTTCCAACTTGTGGCAGAGAATGGAGCAAAATAGTGAATTTGACCTCTCGAGGGTAGACCTTGAATGGAACCACGTGGAAACATTTTACTGGGTGAGGGGCCCTGGGTTTTACATCTCCTGCCAACAGCCTTGGCAGGAGGTCACAAGAAGACGGAGATTCTTCTCTAAGCTCAAGGGATAGATAAATCTGAAAAGGTGTTTTTCTCTGTAGAATGGCCCTGCTTAAGAGATGTTAGTAGTGAGCTAGTCAGGCCAGGGAACCTGAGATAGCATTAGTGGGAACTACACTAACATTCCCAGAGGGACCGAGAAACTGGCCCTATCTAGCCAGCGTTTTGTGTTGAAAGTGACTGCTTGCCCGGCTCACAAAGGACTTCCCCTTCAGCCCTCCCCCAGTGCTCACCCTGTCCGCTGTTTCAGCTGCTGCTGGAAAATGATGAGGCCAAAGGATTAAGTATGGAAGGAGGAGCTTCTAACTCCCTTTCTAGAATAAACAAGGATTGTGGTTTGAATATAAATCGTGAACATGTATTAATTTTCCTCTGGACAAGTCTGGCACTACTCAGCTTCGCCTCAAGGAAAGGTGAGTGTGTTTTGAGTGTTGCGGGGTGAATTGGCACCTGATGAAGTTGTTAAGGAGCAAAGTCTGCCTTGACATCTCCTGTTCCCTTTCTAGGACTTTTTTTTTTTTTGCTCACCTTTGCCATCCCTGTACCTTCCTGCATACCTGCTACCTCTTACTGGCTTTATGCACCTGTCTCACCTGCTAGCCACCTGTCCCTGAGGCCCCACCACAACCGACCTCTCCTCCATGCCACAGTGTCAATGGAGTTTCCTGCTGGGTAGGATGACCACAGAATTTAGTGTCCACACAGGGGCACTTTTAAGAGTAAAAGACTGCTATGAATAATTATAGCTACATGACCACATTTTACCCAGAGAATATGTTTCTACTTCCACAGGGACCCTCCAGCAATGTTTTTGTCTTGACCCAACAAAGGCCCCTAAGGTTGGGGATTCTGATATTCTGACATAGTGGCAGGTGAGCTGAACACTTTGGGGGCAGGCGGGGCTTTTGCAGCAGGTCAAATCAAACCAACCGAGTGTCTAAGGAGTCCCGTTGGGAAATAAATAAACCTGACGCCTACCCTTAGAAACTTTTAAGTTAATTTGGAAAGTCAAGACTGATGAGGATGAAAAAGTCCTTGAGACAGGTTTAGAGGAAAAAAAGTGATGTGAGTTACTTTTTAATAAAAACAATTTTTAACTCTCCATCCCCACACCCCACAACAAAGAAAAGCAAAACACTGAACTACTGTTGACAGAGCTGGGAGTTTACACTCTGCAGGCAGGCGAAAAGAAGTAACTAGACCACAAAATAAGAAGAATTGTTAATAAGGGCTATGAGGAAAACAAACTAAGGGCAGAGGCAAATGACCGAGGAGGGCCACTTTGGGTGTGGTCAAGGAAGGCCTCTTGGAGGAGGTGGCATTTATCTGAGACCTGAAGTATAAGAATGACCCAGCCATATGAAGAGGCAGGGAAGAGTATCCAGCAAAGGGAACAGCATGTGCCAAGACCTGGATTGCTAGGGCACACTTGAGGTCCTGAAAGAAGATGATATGCTTGGAGAAAGGGAAAGGAGGGACAATGTGGAACGAGGTAAATTGGAGATAGGCTGGGATCTTGAAGGCCACCATAGGAGTCTGAATGTTATTCTAAGTGCAATGAGAATCCCTTGAAAGTTTGTAACATTTACATGCGGCAAAATGCACAGATCCTAAGTGTGCAATTCTACTAGCAGGAGCAAGTGCATATACCCTATAACAAATCCCTTAGTCATGAAATAGAACATTTCCACCCCTCCAGAATGTTCCCTCATGCCCCCTTCCAATCAATTACCACTCCCAACAGGCAATCACTCTTCGGATTTCTATCACCATACATTTGTTTTGCCTATTCTTAACTTCACACAAATGAAATCATGCAATATGTATTGTTTTCTGTCTAGCTTTTACTCAGCAAAATGTTTTTAAGATTCATTTCACTTATTGATTCCTTCGTATTGCTAAGTAACATTTTACTGTATGAATTTACCATAATTGGCTCATCCATTCTCTTGTAAAAGGACTTTTTTTTTCTTTCAGTTTTTGGCTGAAATAAATGAATAAAGCTGCTGTAAACATTTCTGTACAAGTCTTTTTGAGGGCACATGTTTTCATGTCTCCTGGGTAAATAACTAGGAGAGGAATTGCTGGATTATAGTATCAACCTTAAAAAATAAAATAACCAGTTATTTTAACAGCAAAGTGAGATTATTCTGGAATAGCCAAAGAATTGCAATTCAGGACGTGCATGCTATGGCGGACTAAAGGCAAACCCAACAAACAAGGGAGAGGAAAGTTATTTAGTAGAGAAAAAGGAGGAAATTGGGAGAGGTTGTTTTGGATGAAAGTCCATTGGAGAAAAGCAAGAGTTCGGGGTGATGATGGTTTCTCATTGGCTGAGTTGCTGGGGTAGTTGATTTCTGTTTGGGATGCAATGTGCATTTCTTCCTGTAATTGATGAGTCTTTCCTGTTGAGGATTTCTGTTGGGGTCTGTAATTGACTATCTTTCCTATAATTGACCTTGAGTGGTACGGTTTGGGAGCTTCCTCTTCCAGCCTCCCGAGTCCATTTTTAAATGAGGTTTCCCTTTATTAATTTTCACATTAACACTGCTATAAACTATTCTGTACAAGTCTCTTTGAGAGCATATGTTTTCACTTCTCTTGGGTAAACAACTAGGAGTGGAATTGCTGGATTATAGGTAGGCATATTATGATTTTTTCTTTTAGGATTTGAATTAATCAGCTTTACTGAGGTATAATTTACATATAATAAAATTCACTTATTTTAAGTAAACTATTTGATGTTTTGACAAATATATACAGTATGTAACCATCATCATAATCATAACATAGAGCATTTATATTATCTCAAAAAGTTCTGTCATGCCCTTTTGCAGTTAGTAAGTTCCTCACTCATTGTCTTTGGCAAACGTTGATCGGCTTTCTGTCACCATGGTTTTGCCTTTTCTAGACTTCCATACATATAAATGAAATCATATATTATGTACTCTTTATGTCTCATTTCTTACAGTTGGCATAATGCTTTTGAGACTCATTCTTTTTTTTTTTTTGAGGAAGATTGTCACTGAGCTAACATCTGTGGCAATCTTCCTCTATTTTCTATGTGGGATGCCACCACAGCATGGCTTGATGAGCAGTGGGTAGGTCCATGCCCAGCTGCAAACCGGCAAACCCCAGGCCACTGAAGCAGAGCAGATGAACTTAACCACTACGTAAACGAGCTGGCCCCAGACTCATCCATTTTGATGCCTGTATCAGTAGTTCACTCCTTTATGTTGCTGAGTACTATTCCATAGTATGGCCACAGTTTGTTTATTCATTCATCAGTTGATGAGCATTTAGGTTGTTTACAGTTTTTGACTGTTATGAAAAAGGCTACTATAAATATTCAAATATAAGTCTTTGTGAGGCCATATATCTTCATTTCTCCTGGGTATGTACTTAAGAGTGGAGTTGCTGGGTTATGTGGTAAGTGTATGTTTAATTTATACGAAAGTGAACAATGTATTGCAAAATAGCTATACCATTTTGCATTTCCACCAGAAATGTGTAAGAGTTCTGGTGACCTCACACCCTTTTTAATTTTAGCCATTCTAGTTAGTGTGTAGTGGAATGTCTTTTGGTTTTGATTTTGACAGTTTGATTATGATGTGTCTCGGTATGGATCTCCTTGAGTTTTTCCTCCCTGGAGTTTGTTGAGCTTCTTGGATATGTAGGTTAATGCTTTTCCTCAAATTTGGGATGTTTTTGGCCATTATTTCTTCAAATATTCTTTCTGCCCCTTACCACCACCTCTCTCCTTGTGAGACTCCAGTTATGCATCTGTCAATATACTTGACAGTGTCCCAAGGTCTCTGAGGCTCTGTTAATTTTCCTTCATTCTTTTTACTTTCTATTCTTGAGATTGGATAATCTCAATTGACCTATCTTCATATTTGCCAATTCTTTCTTCAGCCAGTTCAAATATGCTCTTATCCATATTGGAATGCTTTCAAGAATGGAGGGGCCATCATTCGTAGTTATGCCAGGAAGCAGGTATAAACCAGGACTGCTCTAGGTGAACAGAGAAGTGTGATAAGCCTAGAGTTGAGAAACAGAAAGAATTCCAGAGCAGTATGAGAAAGCACATTGCTTTTGAAGAACTGATAGAATCGGAATCTGGCTAATCTAGGGTGTGTGTGTATTTGGGAGATGGGGTAGGGGGTGGAGTAAAGAGAGATGAAGCCGGAAAGGTAATTGCAATGTCAGGTTCTGCAAATGTAAAATGTTTCTTACCTTTAGAATTAACCATGGATGGTAGATGTTATTGGTAGCCTGCTTAGCATTCATTTCTCCTCCTTTCTAACAAAAGCCGTTCCCCATGTGACCACACGCCTCAGGAGAATCTAGCCCTATCCCCAGCTCCCATGGTGGGTCTAGTTAATCTAAGGGTTATCTATGTCCCCTTGCCAGGAATTGTTTCACGGGATGCATGACTCAACTGTAGTCAGTGGTACATTAGGGGAATCTCTTGGAGGGTTTCCAAGGAAAGTTTTCTTATTCCCAACAGAAAAGCACAAGAAGAGATTGTCATGTCTCAGTGTCATGCCTGTAATTACTTTAGCCATTTTAATTCCAAGTCTGAAGTCGAAGAAATCACTGATGACAGAATAAAGAGATGGAAAAAATCAGGATTCTGGGCGACTGTGTGAGCTGCTAAACAACCCATCCCTGACCCATCTTTGGACCTCATCCAATATGAAATGATACTTGCTTTATTACTTAAGTCCTTTTGAGGTGGGATTTTCTGTTACTTGGGGCAATGACACTCTGATATACCATGAAACTTAAGAGTGTGAATGAAATAATGGCTTTGACTTTGTGAGAACGTGGAAGTGTGACTTACATGTTCCTTACTGTCACTATCACTTGTTTGACATTTATGGCTGCTACTTATTTTACTTTGTATTGTTGTCTATCTTTCTCTGTGATTATTTTGAATATTCAACTAGTCTGGAAAATTTTTGAATCAAGGACAGAGATACTTTTTTACTTCTTTCTAGCCCCACAACCTTTTACATAATCCACACATTTTTGTTAGTTATTAACCCCTCTTTATTCCACCCACACACATTCTTTCAGATGATGACGAAAATGCTATCTCTATTTGGAGATAATAATTAGTCTCATGTTCATTGGCTTCCTCTGGAATGTGGAGGGAATTACTGAATGAATGAATAGGAACATGGTGGCCATGCGGCCTATTGCCCCCGAGTACTACTTGGAGACCAATCTGGCATGGAAATGACCAGATGTTTGAAGCTGAGCCACTGGTGAGTGAAATAAATAAGTTAGCTGTCACATTTCCCATCTGCATGGACAGTTTCTGCATTGCAAAACCACTGGTGCCTATAATCTCGCATGGCAGTAATTTATCTATTAACCCTTTCCTAAACTTGGAGTTGGAAGGCTCTGGAAGGCCAATTAGACCACATGAGTGTGTGTACACTGGTGCCCATCTGTTACACGCATTCCTGGAAATGGCAGCTCAATTCAAATCACTGCCCAGGTACACAGGTGGTCCTGGACCTGATGGGACCACCTGTGGAACCTGATGAATGGCCAGGTAAAGGCAGCAAGAAGGGAAGTAGAGGGGTTTATTAGGCAGCTCTGAACAAGCTGAGGAAAGATGATGGTCCAAAGTGTGGTATGTACCAAAAATG
Source organism: Equus quagga (assembly GCF_021613505.1). NCBI lineage: Eukaryota > Metazoa > Chordata > Mammalia > Perissodactyla > Equidae > Equus > Equus quagga. Next base: position 62,208,535 of record NC_060273.1, on the reverse strand, counting down.
GACTAGTCGTACAGGTTATTTGAAGACAGGGACAAATTCTCTCTCTCTTTCTCTTTCCCGCTCTCTCCTTCTCTCTCTCTCTTTTGACATTGATTATTTTTCTAAGGATACTAGTAATATATGCTTTTTGTGAAAAATTTGAGAAATGGAGGACTGTATAAGAACAAAATGAAAATTACCTCGACATTTATCTCCTAATATTTCAGTATATATCCATGCCAAGTTTTTTCCTAGTTGTGTGATCATTTATTCATTTAACATTCCCACAAATATTTATTACATTCTGGGTTTATCAGGCACCTTGCCAGGCACTGGGAATACAGTTGTGATCAATTATATGCACACTCCTTTATCTCATGATACTTTGGGTCTAGCAGAAGTGACATATAAGCACACAATTGCACTAAGAAGTATTTAATCTCAAACTTGGCAAACTCAACAAAGGACAAGTACGGAGTCTTTTGAGAGAATGGGGTCCTAACCTGGCCTGAGTGCACCACGGAGTCACCTATGGAAAGGACCCTGAAACTGACATCAGAATGATGAGAAATCGCTGGGCAGAAAAGCGGGGTGTGTGTTGGGCCAAGGGGTAAGAATGTCGGGCAGGCAGAGACAGAAGGAAATGGAAGCTGTTCCCTGGCAAAGGTAACAGCTTGTCTGAGGTCTTGATGAGGGGTTAGGAAAATGGGGCTGGATCCTATAGGGCAGGAGTTGGCAAACTATGATCTGTGGAGCAGTCCAGCATACCGTCTGCTTTTTTAAATAAAGTTTTATTGGAACAGAGCCATGCCTACTCATTTATGGAATGCCTGTGGTTGTTTTCATGATCCGAGATCAGAAATGAGTAGTTGCTGCTGAGACCGTATGGCCCTGCAAAGCCTAAAATGTTTACTATCTCCCTTTACAGAAAATTTGCTATCTCCCTTTACTGTCCCTTTACAGGAGAGTTTGCTGACCTCTGCTAAGGGGTCTTGCAGCTGGGCATGTGGTAGAACTGTTTTATCACAAATACAATGGAAGGCTTTGAGAGGAAAGTGGGGAAGGAACCTAGTCATATTTCCTTTTAAAAGGAGGACTCCAGCCACAGTGGGGAAGACAGATTAGAAATGGGGACTCTGGGTGGATACGGGGAGCCTAAGAGTACCAGAAGAGAAGTGTTGGCAGTTTGGACTAGGGTTATACCAAGTGGACCCAGAGAGAAATGGACGGATTGGGGATCTCCTTAGCAGTTGAGTGGGGCAGGACTTGGTGACTGATTGGAGAGTGGAAGTAAGGAGAGAGGGGCATCCAGGACCAGTCCCAGATGGGATCTGTGCACCTGGATGGCTGAGGGTGTCCTCAGGTGGAGGGGGAGCACCAGAGGAGAAGGCGGACTGAAAGGGAAAGTCACCAGCTTTGAAGCATGTGCTGTTTCCCACAGTGGGTTAATATAACCCATCCCTGTTGCTGGACTTGTAGGTTGTTTCTATATTTTTCTTTAAAAAATAATGCTGTGATAAACTCATTTGTGCAAATCTCTGATTGTTTCTTTAGGATACAATCCTGGAAGCAGAATGGATGGATAATAGGCCATGCATATTTTTAAGCTCTTTGATCCGTATTGCTAAATTGCCCTCCGGAAATGTTATTTCAATTTATAATTCCACCAGTAGGTGATGCTAAGGCCAGTTTTGGTTCAATAGTCCCCAAACAGCCTCAGAGCTGGGTGTCAGAATCTATCCTATGACTTCTTTTTAAATCTCCATTGTTTCCAGCTCAAGATACTACTGCTTGAAAATTTTCCATGTTTGAAGGGATTTTTGTGGTGCTGGCTTCTAAGTTGACCTTTTTGTGGTGGAATAAGAACACTCTTCAAAATGATGGTTGACATCCAAGGTAGGAATCCTGGCACATGAGGCTTTCCAATTCCACCTCTCCTTCGTATGAGAAAAATTAACTTACAAACTGACTCACGTTATCCCCCTGATATATGTTAGCCGGTGTCCTGGGCCACATCTGCTTTGTCTCCAAAGAGGCTTTAGCTTTAGGTGGCACATCCATCTCCTGCCAAGCTCAACAGCCTTTTATCCAGCCTGGCACTTATCTAGCTGCCACCCGGTAGCAGCCAGACTAATGAAACCTTTTGGCCCAAGGAGCAGGTTTGTGGCATCAAGGAGGAGTTCTGGGGTTACGCTGTGGCTTTGGATTCAGGTAGGCCTGGACAAGAACCCCGGATTCACCTATGACTGGTTGTCTACCTTGGGAGGCCACACGGCTGCTCTGACCTCACTTTCTCGTCTATAAAATGGGAGTTTTAGTAGCTAGTTTATGAGTTTTTGTGAGGAGCAGGGATAAAGCCTGCCCCGTACTGAGTCCAGTCCCTGGCACTGAGTAGGTGTGGGATAGACGGTGAGCAGGAGTGGTGGTGTCTAGGAAGTTGGGGGGGCCTGCTGCCCTCCACCCCTCAGCTCCCTGAACTCTGAGACCCTGAAGTCTCCTAGCACACCAAATTGATAAGAGCTCCTTATTGAAGATTTAGGAAGGATGTCTGAGAAGGGAGAAATGATGTGTGAGGTTAATTTTGCAATCCCTGTCTTAGATGGTCAGTTCTCCAATGGAGAAAAGATAATCACGGATGAGGTGCGGTGCAGGACCAGTCTCTCCGTATGTCTCTCTCACTAGCTGGAGGTACCACCTGAAATTTCTACTGCATGTTTAGATTAAGATGTTACCCTTGCTAAAATACAGATGCTTTCTAGGGGAAGTACAAGACGTTAGCATAGGCTCTAGAGTTAGATGACCTGGGGGTAATCTCTGCCACTTGTTAACAGTGTGAGCTTGGGCAAGTTACTTCATGTCTCTGTGCCTCAGTTCCTTCATCTGTACAATGGGAATAACAATCGGGTTTGGGGAGGAGTAGATGAGATAATGGCTGGGACATAAGTGCTCAGTAAAAGTTAGCTATTGTTGGTAGCTATTACTGAACCCTGAGAAGACGGGGTGGGTAATGATATGACTCCACTGGGAAACAATTTAAGTTACTTTCTCCTATGTATCAGTAAGTCTTCATAGGCTTTGCAAAATGGGTACTGTTTACCGTTCCTGTTTCACCTATGAGGGCAACAAAGTCTCAGAGAGATTAATTGGTCCTGGGTCACACCCTTCATCAGGATGCCCTCAAGAAACAGGGTATAATGCACAACACCCGCGTCAGCTGTGGCCGTAATAACCTCCCAAATAACTTTCTGCCTTCCCAGGAGAGGGCTGATGGTGGTAGAAGGCCACTGTGCCCCCTCCCCAAGACAGTCTGTGTTGGAGAGTGCTCAAATGTCCTCCCTTTTGGAGGAAGACAGGGCCCTCGGCTTGCAGACCAACTTGGAAAAGCAAGGTTGGATCCCAAACCCAGAGGACATAGAGATTTTACACCTCAGCTCCTATGGCGATGACTCGGCATTTAGAGTTGAAAAATCATCTCTGAGACAATGTAGCGACTTATTTACAGACGATTGATCCCTTTGTGTACTACGGCCCAAATCCACTTTTGGCCTCACGCCTGGTGACGTGGGGAAAATACCACAGCTGCTGTGTCTTGGGTACATTTCCATCTGCCGGGCATTCTCTGGGTTCTTGGGAGAAGTGAGTCAACATTCTGTCGATACTATGGATTTACTGTCTTCGTGTGGGTTCTCATATGAGAGTTTTTATAATGCTTCGTACACTCCCACCCCCACCAGCCATGATTATGATATCAAACCCAGAGGCCAGACACAGAAGTCCTGGCCCTCCAGCTCTAGACTGTCTTCCTGATAGAGTCATAGGATCCTTATTACATCCAATATATAGTTAGGGAATGCCTACTCTGTGCTCAGCACTGTCCTAGAATAGAAGGGAAGCTTCTAGAAAATTTGGTATGATTCGGGTGAAACTGAGCTCAGATAGTAATAATTACAGTATAATAATATCTGCTGTTTATTGGGCATTTACTATGTGCCATCCCCTGTACAGGGAACATTATAGCTTCTCCTCCCCAGAGCCCTCGGTTGTATGTCCTATTGTAATTCTCATTTTACTTTTAATAAAAATAAAACTCAGAGGTTAAGAAGCTTGCTCAGAATGGCACAGCTGGGCAAGTGGTGGCATTGGATTTCAAACCCAAGTACAATTGATTCTCACTATTCCTGGTAGTTATCGTCTATAAAGTCACCGCAAACACTGAATTAACAAATGCGGAATCATTGCTCCTAGGAAAAATACAGAGTTTGGTTTCTCTTGTCCCATGTCAGCTGCAAACGTGTGTCTTGGGTGACTCATTTTTCATTGCTTTGCACGTGGCCTCAAATGACCATGAAAAGTACCATGAGTATTGATTTTGGAGTTACAAGTAAATTCTATTGAGCAGACCAATTCACAAATATGGAACCTGTGAATAATGAGGATTGGCTGTAGTTTTATTCCAGAGCATGATTCTGTTCTTCTTCACACTGCACACTGCTGTGGTCGGCAGGCTCTACAATGGCCTCCAGTGATCCCCACCTCCTGACCTTCATATCCTTGGTAATCTCCAACCCTTGAGAGTGTCCTGGACCTAGTGATTGATTTCTAATGAATAGAACGTGGCTTTTGGTGGTAAGAAGTCACTTTCAAGATTCAATTACAAAAAGTTGATAGCTTCCATCTTGGACACTCTCTCCTGGTCTCTTATTTGCTCTGTGGGAAGCCAGATGCCAGGGTATGAGCTGCCCTATGGAGAGGCCACCATGGCAAGGAATTGATAGAGCCAGCAAGGAAATGAGGCCCTGAATACAGCAAGGAACTGATTCTTGATAACAAGCACATGAGTGAGCAGATGCTTCCGCAGGCAAGCTTTAGATGAGACCACAGTCCTGACCAACACATTAGTTGTAGCCCTGTAAGAAACCTTAGAATCAGAGGTACAAGCTAAGCCACATGCAGATTTTAAGAAACTGTGAAATAATAGATGTTTGTTGTTTTAAGCCACTAAGTTTTGGTGTAATTTGTTATATAGCAAAAGATAACTAATGCAGAGAGAAGATCCAAGATGGCGCCCTGAGTAGTCCTCTTTGTCTCTCCCCCTTCGAGTCTACAATTATTTGGACACTCATCGCTTAACAAAGGATATCCAGATAGCATCTCAGGACGTCTGAGAGACCCACGCGACTATACATCGGAAGGCGGACGGACTTCCCTCCGGGAAGAGGTGGAGATAGGTGAAAACACTCCGACCCCGACCGAACAGCCTAGTACCTGCAAGCGGCTTTCTTCCAACGGACGCCCCCAGAAGATCAACACACACCTAGGGCAGGAGCGAGCACACACCAGAGGAGCGACGGTGGAAACAGGTGACCAGAACCCTACCTAAACCCCCCACCATTACTCCTAAACGCAGAGGGAAACTCTAGAGTTACACACCTGAGCCCGCGGGGAGAGTCTCGCCCCACCATTGGCAGGGAGATCCCGCCTGGTGTCCACGGCGCCCGGAGGGTCCCAGATAGAATCACAGAGGGCGTGGCGGCCCCCCGGCTGCCACTGCCTGCATGGCCAGGCAAGGGATTGCCGGAGATCTCGGAGAGGACTGGGGCTGGGTGAAGCTCCAGAGGCTGGCTCCGCGCCCCGGAGGGGAAGCTCCAGAGTTCCACCCGGGCAGCAGACAAAACTCTCTGTCTGCCATTAGTGGAGGGGCTACGCCCAGTATCCACAACACTGGGCGGGTCCCAGAGAGGAGAATATCAGGCAGTGCAGCAGCTGACCAGCTACCACTGAAATCAGGATCTCCAGCTATCCCCCAGTCAGGGCAAATGGCTCCCCGAGTTCCTGGGGAACAGGACTGGGGCTGGGTGGAGTTCCAGCGACCCAGCTCCATAGCCTAGGGGGAAACCCTACAGGCTCACAGCAGCCTCTGCACAGCACTAGTAGAGAGCACCCATCCGGCAGCCACAAGGCTGGAAGACCCCGGGACAAAAGTAGCATAGCTAGGTGAGCTAACCACAGACTGTAGAAGACGCCAATAGCTCTGCTGCGACCCATAGTGGACAAGTGAGATATTGTGGGTGCCGACAGTGACGGAGTGGCAGATATAAGTGATCCTACCCCTGGCTGCTGGAAAAGCCCATAACACCATTGCAGACCCCAAGGAGGGAGCACGTCTAGGTGGGCTGCAACAGTAGGCACCAGCATCATGAAGCCCCCCCGTGATGGCCCCCATGGCAGAAGAGGGAATCCAAAGGACCACTGTGACTACGAGGAGGGGCCCAGGCCCAGTTAGCAACTGCGGATAGGGTTCCTGGTTGGTGCAGTATAAACAGCTGCTCCCCCACCACACCAGCAGAAACAAGTGGAAGGAGCAACTAAACTCTATCTCCATGCAGAGGCACAAATCTACAACATCAAGCAATATGAAAAAATACATTAAATCTCCAGAACAGAAGGAAAATAACAAATACACAGAAAACAATCCCAAAGAAAATGAAATATATAACCTAAATGACGATGACTTCAAAACAGCCATCATTAAAATACTCAATGAGTTAAGAGAGAATTCAGATAGACAACTCAACGAGTTCAGTAGCTATGTCACAAAAGAGTTTGATACGATAAAGAAGAACCAAACAGAAATACTGGAAATGAAGAATACAATAGAGGAGATTAAGAAAAATCTAGATACACTGAACAGTAGGGCTGATAATATGGAGGAAAGAATTAGCAATTTGGAAGATGGGAATATAGAAATGCTGCAGTCAGAGGAGAGAGATGTAAGACTAAAAAGAAATGAAGAAACTCTCCAAGAATTATCAGACACAATTAGGAGATGCAACGTAAGGATTATAGGTATACCAGAGGGAGAAGAGAAGGAGAAAGGAGCAGAAAGCCTATTCAAAGAAATAATGGCTGAGAACTTCCCAAATCTGGTGAGAGAGATGGATCTTCAGGTGACAGAAGCCAATAGATCTCCAAACTTTATCAATGCAAGAAGACCAACCCCACGGCATATAGTAGTGAAGCTAGCAAAAGTCAATGACAAGGAGAAAATACTAAGGACAGCCAGGCAAAAGAAACTAACCTACAAAGGAACCCCCATCAGGCTATCAGCAGATTTCTCAGCAGAAACTTTACAGGCTAGAAGAGAGTGGAATGATATATTCAAAAATCTGAAGGACAAAAATCTACAGCCGAGAATTCTCTACCCAGTGAAAATATCCTTCAAATACGATGGAGAAATAAAAACTTTCCCAGATAAACAAAAATTAAGGGAGTTCACTGCCACAAAACCTCCTCTTCAGGAAATCCTCAGGAAAACCCTCATTCCTGAAAAATCGAAAAAAGGAAAGGGGCTACAAAACCAAGAGCAGAGGAGATAAGTAGAAGGACAACAACAGAGAGTAGCAGTTCTTCATCAGAACAGATTAAACCATGGGACGAGAAACAAAGGAAATTGAAGAAAACCGGAAAACAAGACATAAAATGGTAGTGGTAGGCCCCCACATCTCAATAATCACTCTAAATGTAAATGGATTGAACTCCCCAATCAGAAGACACAGAGTGGCAGGATGGATCAAAGAACAAGACCCAACAATATGCTACCTCCAGGAAACACACCTCAGCCCCAAAGACAAACACAGACTCAGAGTGAAGGGATGGAGAACAATACTCCAAGCTAATAATGAACAAAAGAAAGCAGGTGTCGCTATACTAATATCAGACAAGGTAGACTTCAAAGCAAAACAGATAAAGAAAGACAAAGAGGGACAGTATATAATGATAAAAGGGACTCTCCACCAAGAAGACATAACACTTGTAAATATATACGCACCCAACACAGGAGCACCAAAATTTGTAAAGCAACTCTTAACAGAACTAAAAGAAGACATCAACAACAATACAATAATAGTAGGGGACCTCAACACACCATTAACACCAATGGACAGAACATCCAGACAGAAAATCAACAAGGAAATAATAGAATTAAATGAAAAATTAGACCAGATGGACTTAATAGATATATATAGAACACTTCATCCAAAAACAGCAGGTTACACATTCTTCTCAAGTGCACATGGAACATTCTCAAGGATTGACCATATTTTGGGAAACAAAGCAAACATCAATAAATACAAGAGAGTTGAAATAATATCAAGCATCTTTTCTGATCATAATGCTATGAAACTAGAAATCAACTACAAGAAAAAAGCAGAGAAAGGTGCAAAAATGTGGAGACTAAACAACACACTTCTGAACAAACAATGGATTATTGAAGAAATTAAAGACGAAATCAAATATTATCTGGAGACAAATGAAAATGAGAACACGACATACCAAATCATTTGGGATGCAGCAAAAGCAGTCCTAAGAGGGAAATTCATCGCAATACAGGCTCACCTCACTAAACAAGAAAAAGCTCACATAAGCAACCTCAAACGACACCTAACAGAACTAGAAAAAGAAGAACAAACAAAGCCCAGAGTCAGTAGAAGGAGGGAAATAATAAAAATAAGAGTAGAAATAAACGATATTGAAACAAAAAAGACAGTAGAAAGGACCAATGAAACAAAGAGTTGGTTCTTCGAAAAAATTAACATAATCAACAAACCTTTAGCTAGACTCACCAAGAAATGAAGAGAGAAATCTCAAATAAATAAAATTAGGAATGAGAGAGGAGAAATCACAACAGATACCAATGAAATACAAGGGATCATAAGAGAATACTATGAAAAACTATATGCCAACAAATTGAACAACCTGGAAGAAATGGACAACTTCCTAGACTCCTACAACCTCCCCAAACTAAATCAGGAAGAAATGGAGAATCTGAATAGGCCAATCACAAGTAAGGAAATAGAAACGGTAATCAAAAATCTCCCCAAAAATAAGAGTCCAGGACCAGACAGCTTCTCTGGAGAATTCTACCAAACATTCAAAGAAGACTTAATACCTATTCTTCTCAAACTATTCCAGAAAATTGAGGAAGATGGAGTACTCCCTAACACATTCTATGAAGCCAACATCACTCTGATCCCCAAACCTGACAAGGACAACACAAAGAAGGAGAACTACAGGCCGATATCACTGATGAACATAGATGCAAAAATCCTCAACAAAATTCTGGCAAACCGAATACAGCAATACATCAGAAAGATTATACACCATGATCAAGTCGGATTTATACCAGGGACACAGGGATGGTTCAACATCTGCAAGTCAATCAATGTGATACACTACATCAACAAAATGAAAAACAAAAACCACATGATCATCTCAATAGATGCAGAGAAAGCATTCGACAAGATCCAACACCCATTTCTGATAAAAACCCTCAATAAAATGGGTATAGAAGGAAAGTACCTCAACATAATAAAGGCCATATATGACAAACCCATAGCCAACATCATACTCAATGGACAAAAACTGAAAGCCATCCCTCTGAGGACAGGAACAAGACAAGGGTGCCCACTTTCACCACTCCTATTCAACATAGTACTGGAGGTGTCGGCCAGAGCAATTCGGCAGGAAAAAGAAATAAAAGGAATCCAAATAGGTAATGAAGAAGTAAAACTCTCACTGTTTGCAGATGACATGATCTTATATATAGAAAACCCCAAAGAATCCATAGAAAAACTATTAGAAATAATCAACAACTACAGCAAAGTAGCAGGGTATAAAATCAACATACATAAATCAGTAGCATTTCTATACACTAACAATGAACTAACAGAAAAAGAACTCAAGAACTCAATCCCATTCACAATCGCAATGAAAAGAATAAAATACCTTGGGATAAACTTAACCAAGGAAGTGAAGGATCTATACAATGAAAACTACAAGACTTTCTTGAAAGAAATTGACGGCGACATAAAGAGATGGAAAGACATTCCATGCACATGGATTGGAAGAATAAACATAGTTAAAATGTCCATAATACCTAAAGCAATCTACAGATTCAATGCTATCCCAATCAGAATCCCAAGAACACTCTTCACAGAAATTGAACAAACAATCCTAAAATTCACATGGGGCAACAAACGACCGCGAAATGCTAAAGCAATCCTGAGCAAGAAAAACAAAGCCGGTGGAATCACAATCCCCGATTTCAAAACATACTACAAAGCTACAGTGATCAAAACAGCATGGTACTGGTACAAAAACAGGTCCACAGATCAATGGAACAGAATTGAAAGCCCAGAGATAAAACCACATATCTATGGACAGCTAATCTTCGACAAAGGAGCAGAGGGCCTACAATGGAGAAAAGAAAGTCTCTTCAGCAAATGGTGCTGGGAAAACTGGACAGCCACATGCAAAAGATTGAAAATTGACCCCTCTTTTTCACCACACACCAAAATAAACTCCAAATGGATCAAAGACCTAAAGATTAGGCCTGAAACAATGTCTTCTAGAAGAGAATATAGGCAGTACACTCTTTGACATCAGTTTCAAAAGAATCTTTTCGGACACTATAACTCCTCCGTTGAGGGAAACAATAGAAAGAATAAACAAATGGGACTTCATCAGACTAAAGAGCTTCTTCAAGGCAAGGGAAAACAGGATTGAAACAAAAAAACAGCTCACTAATTGGGAAAAAATATTTACAAGCCACTTATCCGACAAAGGGTTAATCTCCATGATATACAAAGAACTCACAGGCTTAACAACAAAAAAACAAACAACCCGATCAAAAAATGGGCAGAGGACATGAACAGACATTTCTCAAAAGAAGATATAAATGTGGCCAATAGACACATGAAAAGATGTTCATCATCGCTAATCATCAGGGAAATGCAAATCAAAACTACACTAAGATATCACCTTACACCCGTTAGATTGGCAAAAACATCCAAAACCAAGAGCAACAAATGTTGGAGAGGTTGTGGAGAAAAAGGAACCCTCATACACTGTTGGTGGGAATGCAAACTGGTACAGCCACTATGGAAAACAGTATGGAGATTTCTCAAAAATTTAAAAATAGAAATACCCTATGACCCAGCCATCCCATTACTGAGTATCTATCCTAAGAACCTGAAGTCAGAAATCCCAAGAGTCCCTTGCACCCCTATGTTCATCGCAGCATTATTTACAATAGCCAAGATGTGGAACCAACCTACATGCCCAGAAACTGATGATTGGATAAAGAAGATATGGTATATATACACAATGGAATACTACTCAGCCATAAAAAAAGACAAAATTGGCCCATTCACAGCAACGTGGATGGACCTCGAGGGTATTATGTTAAGCGAAATAAGCCAGTCAGAGAAAGACGAACTCTATATGACTCCACTCATAGGTGGAAGCTAGTATATTGATAAGGAGATCTGATCGGTGGTTACCAGGGAAAAGGGGGGGTGGGGGGAAGGCACAAAGGGGGAAGAGGTGTACCCACAACATGACTAACAAAAATGTACAACTGAAATCTCACAAGGTTGCAATCTATCATAACATTAATAAAAAAAAAAGATAACTAATGCATGACTTCTCATGAGCTACATTTGTTATATGGCATGGCATTACCTACTATGAGCTAAGTTCTTTATATGCTCTATTGCATTTAATCTTCGCAATGACCTGGTAAGTTACTGATATTACTCCCATTTTATATATAAAGCAACTGTCCATCAGAGGGATTGGTTAACTTGCTCAAGGTCACAGAGCTAGAGGTGGAACAGGTTTTTGACTTCAGATCTGATCAACACCACAATCACCAGGTTCATCAACCCACAGGCCTAACAAAGTTGAGATGAGAGTGAACGAGACTGGGGGTGAACTGCAATGTCTGCTGCTGCTCCTTCCTGATCTTCATCTGCAGAAGAAGCCCCATGAGCCAAACACTGTGTCATTGTTACTCCTTATAAAGTCACCAAGCCTGGAATTTAATTGTATTAGTCAGGGAGGGCAGCCATAACAAAATACCACAGACTGAGTGTCTTAAACCACAGAATTTTTTTTTCCTCAGAGTTCTGGAGGCCAGAAGTCTGAGATCAAGGCGCCAGCATGGTTGGTTTCTGATGAGGTCTCTCCTCCTGGCTTGTAGACAGCCACCTTTTTGCCATGTCCTCACACGGCCTCTCCTCTGTGCAGGCTTGGAGAGAGCAAGCTCTGGTGTCTCCTCCTCTTATAAGAACACCAGTCCCATTAGATTAGGGCATCACCCTTATGACCTCACTTACCCTTAATTGCCTCCCTGATAAAGACCTGGTCTCCCCATTGGGGCTTAGAGTTATGAGTTTGAGGGGGCACAATTCATTCCATAACACTAATCAACACTCATTAATTGACAATGATATCCAAAGCTGTGTAGAGGCTAAGGATGCCATTCCCACGGCATGAGCCTGACCCTGACGCTGAAGGGGACCAAAGGGATATCGAGTTATCCAGTCAACTCCTCCTCTCCCAACTCCTTGGTCCCTAACAGACACGTGAAGGCAATAAACCCTGCCTGAGGTGCCTGTACGTAGGGTATGTCTAGCATTAGTAAATGGTCCAACAAATCCGGCCTCCTCATTTTACAGACGAGGACCCTGAGGCTCAGAATGGTAAAATGACCCACCCAAGGCTGCAAAGCTGGTTAGTAGCAGGACCAGGACTGGGTCTAAGTGTTCTGGCTCCCAGCTTTTGCTCCTTCTCCTTGGCCAGGCTGGGGGATGGGTGTCCTGAGAAATCTTTAGAAGGAGAACACTGAACAAATCCTTGCAGTCTCCTTGGGTTGGGGGGCAGCGGTGTAGTGTGTGTGTGTGGGTTATGTATGATGTCAGGGGAACGTGGGCACCTTGAGGGTGTAGGGTGTTTTGTGTGGAGTGTGTGGTGTGTGTATGAGATATGGGATATGTTTGGGGTGTGTGGGGGTATGTGGTTGAGTGGCATGTGGAGGAGTGTCTGGGATGTGGGGAGTGTTTGCAGGTATAGGGGCTGTGTAGTGGGTTTGTGTGTCACGTGTACTAAATGTGGAGGGTGGTGTGTGTGCACACATGTATGTCTGTGGTCTGTGGTGTGTGGAATGTTGGGGCAGCACAAGTCAGCTCAGCTGGCACCTTTGTCTTCCTCATCATTCAGTGTCTTCTCTTGAGCCCCTCTTCCTATATAAAAGCCCTTTTTGGAGCCTACTAGGATAGGGATTGGCAAACCTTTTCTGAAAAGGACCAGATAATAAATATTTTAGGCTCTGTGGGCCATATGGTCTCTGTCACAACTACTCCACTCTGCCATTATAGCTTGAAAGCAACCATAGACAGCATGTGAACACATGGGTGTGGCTGTGTTCCAATGTAACTTCACTTACAAAGAGATGGCAGGCTTGATGTGACCCAAGGGGTGTGGTTTGCAGAGCCCCTGGAACTAGGGTGCTCCCTTTGGCCCTGACAAATGCCTTTCATGGACTTACCTGTCCTTTTTCTTATCTCACTTTGCCAAATTCTTAGATTCCAAACCCAAGACACCTCATGGATCTGTCAGCACCCCCTCCTCCCGTCTCTGGGCCTTAATGTCACCACCACTGTCATTTTTCTGCTCGGTGTGATCACTACCCTAAACACCATGCAGGCCTTGTCACATTTAATCCCTTCAACAACACTGAGAGGGAGGTATTACTCCCCACCTAACAGACGAATTGACTGAGGCTTGAAGAGCTAAGTAGCTTGTCCAAGTTTACTGTAACTAGTTAGTGACAGATTTGGACCTGGCTCTCCTGATTTGTAAACCCAAGCTCTTCATAAATTCTCTACTAGCTCCTAAATAGGTAGTTTTAAACTAACATGATGATAAAAATCACCATAGTGAAAAAGAACATAGAATAACCCACGGAACCCCTCGGCCCCTAGGCTTAGGGATCTACGCTAGCAGTCACAGGGATCTAGGCTAATAGTGATATGAAGGGTGAGCATCAGACTCTGCTGGGGAGCTTGTGAACATGCGTATGCCCGGGTCCAGCCATCAGAGATTCTGTTTTCATAGACTCAGGAGGGGACCCAGGAATCTGCATTTAGACCAGCACCCAGGGGTGATTCTGGTCCAGGTGTTCTAAGACCAGTGGGAGGCACCACAACTTCTGACATCCTGTTAGAAAACCCTGCAATCAGAGTTGATGTAACTAAGATGCTTTAGGATGCCCACCTGCGGGTCTCTGGTCCTGTGTGGTGACTCAGTGGCACAGCGGCTCATGCTGATACGGTGCTGATCATGACCGAACATTCAGCTCCTTGGAAAGCACAACTGCTCCACGTGCAGTCTAGCCCCAGCAGGAGAGAGATGAGAGCTCTGATTTTTTTCTCTCTTTCCAGTCCTATGTCCTCCAGCCCAATTCCTGGCATGTCCATGCATACCAAATGAGTGAATTTTATCAGAAACCTTTAGTGCCTCAATGTGGGTATTTCTAGCCCCACTGTGGCTTTGGAGGGGAATAAAAGGGCATCATTTGAATTTGAACCTTCGATAATATCACTAACACAGATAAGTAAGGGATGACTCTCCTTTGCACACAAAGGATTGGCATTTACGGGAATGTGGAGGTTACTGCAGATTCTGCACAAATGATGTTTTTTTCTGCTTGGTGACTCAGACACTCACATCTCCCACCCTTGCGGCAGCATCTTAGCTACAACGTGGGATGCAGTGGGAGCTCTATTTTGGAAGGTGGCCCTGTCCTTTCAAGTTAACAACTTGCTTGCTTTTTGGTCAATCCCCAGTCGCCTGCTTCAGATTTGTTCTTTCCAGAGGCGTCCCACTCTCCCCGGAATGAGAAATGAAGGCGCGTTGCAGTCTTGCAGGTGCAATGCATCATTCTGAGCATGTGCCAGGCTCTCGCCTCACACTCCACGCATGCTGTGAATGCTCAATTGGGACCACTTGGTTTCTCCAACCTGACTTCTCATCCAGTGGATATTGTTTGTGCAGGGGGTGAGGGAAAGTGAGTAATGCCGTGTAGTTTACGAAGATACTTGTCTAATCAAATATGTCAAGGTCTAGTGTTCCAGATCTTATTATGATATGTGCTATGGGAAGAAATGGTCTCTGTGTGTGTGTGTGTGTGTAGAACAGATCAGGTTTATCTCTTCATCTGTTAGAATAACAGAAAACACAGCTCAGACAAAGACAGAAAACAGAGGTCAAGATGCCCCACCTGTGACACAGAATAACCTGTGGCTTAGGATATTTCGCTAATGACTTAACCACAGTCTAACCCCAGCACGTAGGAGTACAGATGCTAGAGTGCGTCTTGGCTCCACCCCTCACTGGCTCTGTGGCTTTGGGCCCCTTCCATAACCTTTCTAAGTCTCAGTCTCCCCATTAAAATGAAAGTAATAAAAGTACTTCCTCACTGGGTTGTTGCAAAGATGAAATGGTATACGCCAAAGTGCTCACATGCCTGGTATGTCGTGGGTGCTCAATAAATGTTAGTTTTCTATTCACCAGGTTAGCATTTAGAGAACATTTATGGAGTGCCTTTTATGCACCAAGCAGCGTTTTAAGGTAGTGAGGACAAAGCAGTGCACAGACAGACGGGAATCCCTGCCTTGATGCCTGAAAAGTTCAGATAAGTAAAATGCCACTTAGATGGTGATGAGTGCTAGGGCAAAAAGGAAAGCGGGCAAGGGTGCTGCGTAACAGCACAATGGGCATAGGTCATTTTCCTGTTGGGCCCCTGAAATCAGGAGTGGCTCTAGAGTGCCACTAGAGGTGACTAGAGAAATCTGGGATAAGAGGCAAAAAAAGCTTAGTGCTGACCTGCCAGTGTCGAAGCTGAGAATATTTGGGGGTGAGATGGGGGCAGGGGTCTTTCGGGAGCACGCAGAATTCTGGGAGTCCCTCCTCACCCTGCTATTAGTGGAGGCTGGGGAAGGGGTGCTTTTTATAGGCCATTATTGTTGCGTTTTCTATAAAATTTCTTAGCTTGGGATCAATGGAAGGGAAGAAAGAGGCTTCTGGAACTCCAGAATTTTTATGTAAAATAATGTATGTTTGTGCAGGGTGAAAGATTATAAATTTCATCCCATTCTCAAAGGGATCCGTGACCAAAACAGGGTTGGGATTGCTTGCCTCTGCGATTCGTAGGAAAAGTGACCACACCGGACAGGGCCAGTTTATGCCCGATGTCCTCCCATAACTATGAACAGTGTTCCCTTTCACTCTCCAAGCTGTCTAGACGACTTTACGGTCTCCCAAGTTCTAAAGTCTACCTTACTTCCTCCTCTGATCTACTTCTACATCTTAGATGACCTTCAGCCTGCCTTGAGAAGAAGGGTCTAGAACTTTGTTCAAGCGGGATGTAAGGATCACTGGTTATACCACTCACTAACTACCTAGGCTGATGTCCCCAGGTATCAGAGGAAGGGACAGGAGTGGCTCTACTTTAGGAATCAATGGTAAGTTTTCAGACGATTCTTTCCAACATGCTGGAGAGCCTGTTTCTGCTCTTTCGCTCAAGTCTCCTTTCCTGTGCTTCCTCATTCCCCAAACTGATATTATGACATTGGACCAAGTCGGCAGTAGGCAGGATGAAGCAAAAACACAAAGAACCTGGATAATCAACAAGATAGATGATTAGAGCTGACAGCGCCTAACACTGGGGACTTAGGTGGCGAAAATCCCCAATCTGATTCCACTGAAGCGAGCTTGAGATATGTGTCTGCATGTCCCAGGGGCTTATCTGTGATGGTGGCTGGAATGTCCTTCCCTTCTGGGCACTTAAAATGTCTGTATTTTGCTTCCTTATCAGCGAAACAAACAGAGGTAAATGGAAAGTAGATGTCAAACAGCATAAAAACCAACAGAATTAAATAGAGATGAAGGACTTAATTTTAGAATGCCCACCCTCCGACTTCCTCTCTCTTTCTCTTTTTTTCTCTTTGGTCTCCTTGTGAGTTTACCACTTTCTCTGCACGAGAAAGACTTGGCTAGTGACTTTGGCCTCCTTTGGGTCTTCTAACCTTGGAAAGCCAAGAAATAGAGTTGGGTTCAGCATAGAGAGAAAGAAAGAAAAAAGAGCAAGAAATTGGGAATCAAAGTGTCCACTGAGACTAATACTCTAGTCTCACTTCTCTTCGTCATTTTTGGGGGGCTTAGGTTTGGAGGTCTAAGGCCTTCAGTGAGTCGTGTCACATTTGCTTCATGGCTTTGGTGTAATAGGTGGAAACATACCAGAGGTAGGCTTTCCAAATGACTGCTATTTATCATAAAATTATTGAACATAAAATATTATCCAATGTAAAACTATCTGATCTGTTTAAACCAAATCTTCCTATTAAGATACACCACCACATAGGCACATACACATTGTTTTGGGACAGAGGGAGGCTGCTACCCCAGCCTCTGCATAGGGGATTGCAGTGGTCCATGGAGGTGTGGGTTGAAGCTCTGGATGCTCTCTCTCCCAAGAACTCACCTAGCCTAATTCTGGGGATTGGATCTAGGGTGAGGTCCAGAGTTCCCAGGCAGAGATGGGACCCTCCAGCACTAGGAAAGCACCAAGACAGCATGAGTCCTGCAGTGGGAGCAGGCGTCATGGTGCTGTGGAAGCTCAGGGTTCTCATACTTGGTAAACCCAATTAATTTGACTGGTGTGCATGCTGGCTTTGCTACCTCCACCTATCACCTTTATATGTAAAGCTGTAGATTTTACACACACGCAACTCAGGCAACCCTAATACGTTGATACTAACATTACATAGATACAAGTCAGGCAACTCGAATGTGTTGATCCTGGTAGCACATGGCGGCCCTCCCAGGGATGTTGGCATCTCTAGTGGGTTGGTATAATAAGGTATTATGGGACTTGGAGTCATAATTTAACAGAGACACCATATTGCGCAAAGGTCACGGTTCAAATTGGGTCTGCAGGCATAGTTTTTTGTTGTGGTGGTGGGTTTTTTGCCCTGACAGTGGTTTTTTCATTTGTTTGTTTTTGACACTCATGTTTTACAACAACGAGATTTCACATGCTGATCTGATTTCTGTTGTTTGTTTCTTTCATCACAAGATCTAGTTTCCCTAGGCCCTCATTATCACCTGCCAAACAGGAGCAGACATTTGCTCTCTATTTGGCTCCTGTGTCTGCCTGGCACAGTTCTCTGTCCCTGCAGGCTCGTCACTCTGCCACCTTGATTTGGAAGCTCAGGCTTCCCTCCTTGGTAAATTTGGTGGCCACAAGCCCCCTCCTATAGTGTCTGGTCCGGGCTAACAATGTCCAAAACTCCATCTAAGGAAGGACTTTGGCAAAGACCACCTTTACCCTTTCCAGACTGTAGATATACACTGGTGACTGCCACTTGCAGGGCTTGACACACCATGGGCAGACTGTGATGGCTTCTTCAAGTTGAGAGGGGAGAACCCATGACTCCCTTCAGATGAGGGCATGGGTGTCAGAGCCCCACGTGAGTAAAGGGGCAGGGAAGCCTTACCTTTTACATCTCAAAAGACTGTTGGCAATTTTCTCATCTAACCTCCTCAGTTTTTAGATGGGAAAACACAAGCCCAGAGTTCTGTGATTATTCTAAAATCCCACACTGAGTCAGTAGCAGATACACAATGAGGATCCAGGTCTTCTGATCATTGGACCAGACTGGGCTCCTGCTCCTTTCTCTCTTGTCATCATTTGGAGTGTGTTATCCTGAAGTGAAGCCATCACTATGTCTATTTCTCTCCCTCCCAGCAGAGGCCCCTTCATTTGTTTCGCCCTCCCTGCTAGTCAGTGGTCTTGAATTTCACAAGTACTGCAAGTGTGAATTGCCTGGGGTCACATCTGGTTGGAGTCTATGGCAGTCAATATTTTCCCAGGATGCCATCTCTCAGCAAGACTGAAGCCGGTAAGCGGCAAGCAGGCAATCAACAAGTACTTATTAGTCCCCTGATCTTTGTTCAGCTTTCTGAAGAAGTATTACATTTAATTCCTCTTAGAGCAAGTGACAGACACTTTGTCAAAGTTGCTTAAGTAAAAGGTGGAATTTATTGGCCCCTGATCAAGTCATGGGAAGGGCAAGGCCACAGCTGGGCCTTGGAAAAACTGGAAGCAGAAACTCAGCAATATGAGGACTCTCTGTTTAGTTCTCACCTGCACTATCCCCTGTGAGTTGGCCTCCTTCTCAACATGGTGGAAAAATGTCCACGGATGTTTCCTGATTTTATACTTTCTGCTTCTGTTACTGAGGGGAGACTGACTTCCTCATTGTGGGTCCTCCAAAGCCTATGGTAATTCTCTGATTGGTCTGACCTAGGTCAGGTGCCTGTCCCTGGACCAATCAGCCATGGCATGGGTGGAGAATGAGGGAGGTGCTCACCTAACATGGACCAATCAGCTGTGACCTGGGGTAGCTCCAGTTGTACTAAGAAGATAGTTTCGCCTTGGGGAAGGGGGTGAAGGCGGAGAGGGCAGTCCCAGCAAAGGAAGGGAGGTGAGGCCTAGCAAGACTGTACATAACAAAATACCATAGGCTGAGTGGCTTCAACTACAGATATTTATTTCTCACAGCTCTGGAGGCTGGAAATCTGAGATCAGGGTACCAGCATGGCTGGGTTCTCATGAGAGCTTTCTCCTGGATTTTAGACTGCCAGCTTCTTGCTGTGTCCTCACATGACACCTTCTTTGTGTGTGAGCACACAAGGGGAGAGAGAGAGCACCAGCTCTCTAGTGTCTCTTCTTATAAGAGCACGAATCCGGTTATGAGGGCTCACCCTCACGACCTCAGCCAACCCTAATCTCCTTCCAAAGGCCCCATCTCCAAATACTGTCACTTTGGGGGTTAGGGCTTAACATATGAATTCAGAGTGGAGTGGGGGGAGGACAAAAACATTCAGTCCATAGCAAAGAGTAGACATGGCATCCAGTACATCTGCCCACAGGATCTTACAATTAAACGGGAGTTAAGATTTACATATAGAAGCAGTGATGATAGAACAGTGCATGTCACTGATTATTCGGGGAGGCCTTCGAAGAGGGCTGGTATTATCGAGGATGACACCACTGTGGGGACCTGGAATTGGCCACCCCAAGATATGTCTCTTTGGCATCAGTATTATTTGAGGCTGATTGCTTTTGATAAATTGGGACAGGGAAGGAGGCTCTGAGGAATGGAACTTGCCCTTTGTTAGGACACATTTACGTTTGTAAGGTGAATCTCTATCTGTAAAAGGTGCCTCCCTCTCTGTACCAGGAAGAAGAAAGGAGATGACCTTCTCTCTAAAAACTCTTAATCAATACCAAAGGCAAGGACTTAAATCTGCATTTTATTGTGCTAGTCTGGTAACCTCCTGTAACTGACTTCCCTCTCCCTCCCAACATTGGCATTTCTTTAAGGATTAAGCATCTTTCCTTAGGGAAGGAACTGATTGCTGCACTCACCTATGACCGCCCAGCTCCAGACAATCGACTTGCCTCCTGCCACGCCCTCTGAGACAGCAGACCACTACCTGCTGTGTCCATCAAGCGCTGTGCCGACAGGGCAATCTTGTGACTATTGTGGGAGAGACATTTCAATCACATGTGAAACACCCTGTTTGGGGTGAAATAACCACTATGTGCACCTCACTTCTTCGGTGCCCTTTCTTCCTTCTGGAAGAAAGGCCCCGGGCCATGGTTCCTCATAAAGCTTTGTTTAATTTTCTCTTGCTATTCTGTCTCATGTGAATTTAATTCGTTCTCTGGCCAGACGAACCCCCATTTGGGAAGAGGAAATGTCTTCCTCCCCTACACCACACAGTGCTGGCCTTCCCAAACTGGGATACTGGGGTAGAAGGAGCTTGAATTAAACACAGTCCTTTTTCCTAGAGCCTCGATTTTGCTCAAAATTGCAGGGGAGTCCATTAAAACCAACACACTACACAGATGTATTAGGGAGGATAGTACAAGACTTGTATGTATGACTTTTAAAATAGAAGTACAATTTAAAGGATAGAGAAATTCAGATTTGGGCCCTGGGACACCAGTCCTCTTCCCAACAAAGGTTCACACTCTACTGCATTAATGAAACTTTGGTGAAGTTTAAAGTCTGGAGGGTAACTGGGAGTTCTTGAACATTGCTTATCAGGAAGCTGTGTGACCTTGGAGTACTTGTAGCTCCTCTGGGCTAGAAGAATTTGAGGTCAGTGGGGGGAATGAGACAGGCTGTAGAAGGAGATCCCTCTGGCAAAAGCATTCTGGGTAGGTTTGGTTTCGTTTTACTTTAAGAAGCAGGATTTCAGCACTGGAGCCACAAACCAGGTGAGGTTTAATGAGTTTATGGCTCTTTACCCTCAGTAATGGAATCCCCAGACTGTCCTTGTGATTTGCATATCACCTTCGATTCTTTCTAGATAAATGCTGCTTAAGTAATGCAAATGAGTGGAGCTATTTGCTAATTAGAGTGATTAGACTGAAGGGCACCAGGCCTCAAACAAACAGGAAGAGAGAACGGAATTAGCTGGGATGGGGTCAATAGAGGTGGAGTGAGAAGTAGCTGTTGGGTAGCTGCCTGTGGGGCAGTTTAGTGAGAAAGAATTAGGTCTGGAAATGTGAAGATGATCTTCTTCCTGGGATAGCTCAGCAGCACCTACTTTGTGCCAGGCTTCCCCCCTCCCCTGTCTATTCCAGTGAAAGCCACACCCTTCTTGTCTGAGACACATCTCTACACTTGTATTCTGAACACCTTCTTCCCCTCCTCATCTTGGATCAATTGATTGCCAGTAATGTTACTGAAACCAAAGTGGGTTCCCTCCTGGTGAGTAACGTCAGACTTTCCACCAGAAGTAGTTGTCTCACAAAGTAAAGTATACTTGCAGCAAATAGGAGCCCACGTGGAATCATTTCTAAAGTCATGGCATCCCTAGACAAAGGGAAGCAGGGGTCATTTATTTCAGATGGGGAATGAATATTCAAAAGGGAGAGGTGGGTATTTGCTTGCACAGGCTCAGTTGGAAAACATGCTTCCACATCCACTGCAGGTTACGGTAATAAGGCCTAAGCTCCTCCTGGAGAGATCTTAGTATTAAAAATAAGGAAAAGGTCATAGGTGTAGCTCTTGTGGTGAGGGGTGATCTGGTTCAGTGTGGTTGGTGATTGCATCTCCTTAACATAACAAAAGGGAAAAAAGCAATTTGGAAAAACAGTCAAATTCTTCCAAACCCACCTTGAGTTCCTCGGGGCAATTAGCCGTGACAGTAATGATCAGTGATCAGTCTTCTTGTATATTTTCAGCCTCTCCCTCCCCACTGGTATCTTCCATCTGCATTAAAGATGCTGAGGCTCTTCCTGTCCATATTTCATACTCCTCTTTATTCTCCTTCAGCCACATTCCCCTCTTTGCTTCCAGGCGTGCTCCTGCTACAGGACCCTGGCACTTCCTCTTGCTTCTTTCTGGAATGCTTTTCTCCCAGATATCCACAAGCTTCCTTTTTTCCTTCAAGATTTCACTCAATTGTCGTCTTCTTAATGAAACTTCCTTGCCTTTGAAATCTAAAATGTCTACCCTCCTTCCTCAAACTTATTATTCACCTTCCTGCCTTTTTATCTCCTTGGCACTTATTACTGTTGACATGAATAATCCATCAGCAATCTACAAATCAAAATTGCGTGAGTTTATTATGAGCCAGGTCTGAAGACTATACTCTGGGGCCTTCCTTCCCAAGGAAGGAAGGGCACCAAAGAAGTGGGGTTACAGAGTGGTTATATACCATTTTGGAACAAAGAGCATACATGACATATGACAAGAATATCTCTTTTACTGCTGTCATGAGAGGCTTAACTGGCACAGCAGGTTGGTGGTCAGCAGGTCAGTGGTCACAGGGTGAGCACAGCAGGTCAGCGATTAATCCTTAGTTTCCAGGAAGAGATGCATATCCTTACGGAAATGCCAATATGGGGAGAAGCTA
Organism: Equus quagga; assembly: GCF_021613505.1. Classification (NCBI taxonomy): domain Eukaryota; kingdom Metazoa; phylum Chordata; class Mammalia; order Perissodactyla; family Equidae; genus Equus; species Equus quagga. The sequence goes on along the minus strand of NC_060273.1, from coordinate 62,185,717 downwards.
CATCCCTATCTTTAAGGGCATCATTCTTGTCTTTGGTACATAGTGAATGTTTAAAGCAGATACACAATGCATGCTCAACAGGCCACGTCAGGCCCTTTTGGAAAAACAAGGTCAGACCAAAGTAGTTTTAACCCAAATGGCTTCCTCATATACTCCAATATATCTTATTGCTTTTCATTTATTTATCATTACTATCTGCTGTACTATATGTATTTTACTTATTTATCTTGGTTATTCTCTAACTTCCCCATTGGAATATAAACAAGTGAGAACAGAGATCTTTTTGTCTTTTGTTTACTAGTAGATTCCAAGACCTGGCACACAACAGGGACTCTATAAATATTTGTTGAATGAATGAATATAGTCATTTGAATATCACTTCTATAGTTTTTGCCAATATTTTTCTTTTAATTGGCTCATTTTTAAAACTCAAATTAATTTCCTTATAAGGAAACTTTATATCACTGTTATTAATGGAAAAATCAGTATCATTTTCTATAAATAAAGCAGATCCGTAATGAACACATAGCTATTAAATATACAAAAGTTTATTTCTATATCACCTAAACTCAACTTAGCACCAATGGTATTGAAATGACATTTTGGGAAACATTGCATGAAATAAACATATTTCTAAGACCCTAAAGGGTCTTCTCTATATACTCTCCATGGGCAAGCTCATCAGCAGCAAATGGTCTCAATTTTCATGTTGTTGATAACAATTTTCTGGTACCAACCAGGTGTCTTGCAATTTAATTCAATTCTGATTGTAACTTCCTAGAGTTAGCACAGGTTCCACAAGTTAAGGGCAAAGTCCTTACCAAGATTACTTTCATTTCAGATACCCACTACAAGTCTCAGGAACCACCCACACTTCTGACTGACCAGCTGTAAATTTAGAGGTTCCCATGACCCCCTCAGGTTCAATAATTAGTTAGAATGACTCACAGAATTTACTAAAAGTGCTATACTTAAGATTACAGTTGTGTTATAAAGGATAGAACTCAGGAGCAGTCGAAAGAAGCATAGGACAAGTTCCGAAGGGGTGGGATCTACACCCTCTTCTCATGGAATCCAGGCACATCACCTTCCCATCACATCAACGTGCTCACCAATCAGGAAGCTTTTCTGAGCCTTGGTGTCCAGAGTTTTTACTGGGCTTTCATTATGCAAGCATGATTGATTAAATCATTGGTAATGAAGTTGAACTCATCTCCAGTCCCCTTCCTTCAGTAGGGGTTGGAAAATTCCAACTTCTAATTATGTGGTTGGTCTTTTTGGTGATCAGCTATCATCCTAAAGCTATCTAGAGCCTACATGAGTCATTTCTTTAGCATAATAAAGACACTCCTATCACTCAGGAAATTCCAAGGTTTTTGAAGCTTTCTGCCAGGAACTGGGGATGAAGACCAGGAATATTCTTTATTATATCATACTGTAGGGGAGGAAGAACTATCCCTCTACCTTCTAGGCTCTTCTGGCTGGTCTAAGAATTACACTGACATGAGACAGAATAACAGGAGAAAATCAAACAAAGTTTAATAACATGTATGCATGGCAGAAACTCAGGAAAACTGAGTAACTCACCAAAATGGCAGAAGACACTGCCTTAAACACTATCTTCAGCTAAAGACAAAGGAAGATGTTGGTGGTAGTGGTTTGGGTCTTCAAAGGGGAGCAAGGCAATTCACATGGAAATGGAAAAGCAAATGTTTGGTAAGCAAATGTTTTCTGTGCCATCTATACGCAATGTAACCTGGGAGAAAGAACTTTGATAAAAATGGGCTTAGGAAGGACACTCCCAGTCCACCAATATCCCTAATTATCTATGGTGATGGCCTGTCCTGGGGACAGGCCTTCTATCTTAAATTCTTTTAGGCAGTTAGGGGGAAGGTCAAAGTTTCTTTCAGAGTCTCTTCTCCTTAAAAATTATCAAGCCAAAAAGACACATTTTGGGGCAGCCAGTCCTGATCCTCCACAATACACATATGTATAGATAAATGACAAATTTATTAGCTCAGCTCATATCTTGCCTTTGAAATTGAGACTCTCAGATCCAACTGCCACCTGTGTGCTTTTTTTTAGGAGGCACAACGGTATCTCCAATCCATCAATGTCCAAATATAAACCCCTATCCCCACCCCAGCACCCCGTCCAAAAGATATGCTCTTTCTCTTGTATTTCTTCTTAGTAAATGTCATCAGATACCATCTGCCCAGGGGCCCAAATCTGAAACTTGTGTTTTACCCTTAATATTTCCTGCTCACATACTGTTTTTTCCTCTTTGAATGTTATTTCCCTGTCTCCTCTTCCCTTCCTGTTTATCATTTAGATATCAGTTTAAAAGTTATGGTGGCCGGGAAGCCTTTGCTGGTCTCTCAAGACTGGTTACGTGCTCCCCACCCTTCCATAACCATGACACATCATACAGTGTGATAATTTTCTGTTTGTCTCACTTGCCTACTTGCTTGGTGAGGGCAGTAATTGTGTCTATGTTATTCACTTTTATGTCCTTGCGCCTGGCGCATAGTTGGCATTCAATAAATATATACTGAGTGAACAAATGAAATGATCCAAAATTGAAGCATTTCAAAATAAAACTTCTTTATAATTACTTTCTACACTGGTAATTACCAACTTTTCCATAGATGATGCTCTGGTGTAATCTTAGTTTGAGAATTAAGTAATTTATGTATGTTCATAATACCTGGCTCATAAGTTTCTTCATTCAAATATTCATTACTTGACTATTTTTGCATATCTGCTAATGTGACAAGCAATGCCCTGGTCCCTGGGGCTGGGATGAGTGGCGACCAGTCAATCTACTGAGAGAATCACGTATATAAACAAGATTGCAATAAAATATGATAGGTCCGATAAAAGAGATATGAGCAAAGTCCTGTGGGAAATACTGAGTGTGGTAGATTGGATTATTGTTCCCAAGTTTTTATTCCTTTCTATAAAGAATTATATACCCATGCCCTCTTCCATATACTTTCCAGTGCATGTCACAAGAGTAGGCAGAATATATATTTCCACCTCATTCACTTGGGACTTGGCTGTGTGACTTGTTTTGACCAACTAATTTAAGCAGAAGTAAAGTGACAATGTGTCAGTTCTAAGCAGATACTTTAAGAGGTATAGCAGGTTTCTATCAGACTTCTCAAACTTTTGCCCTTGGCCTTTAAAAGTATGTTCCAGGTAGCCATTACTCTCTCTGCCTGAGTTCTGGAATAAAGACACATGGAGCTTGGGGGCTGGCCCGGTGGCACAGCGGTTAAGTTTGCACGTTCCACTTCTTGGTGGCCCAGGGTTCGCTGGTTCGGATCCCAGGTGCAGACCTACACACTGCTTGTCAAGCCATGCTGTGGTAGGCGTCCCACACCACACAAAAAAAGTAGAGGAAGACAGGCACGGATGTTAGCTCAGGGTCAGGCTTCCTCAGCAAAAAAGAGGCGGAGTGGCAGTAGTTAGCTCAGGGCTAATCTTCCTCAAAAAAAAAAAAAAAAAAGACACATGGAGCAGATTTAAACTTAAACCATAGATTGAAGTTTAGCCTAACCCAGTTGAGCCAAGTTGATTCACAGGCAACCTACATTCCCATGAACATGAACTAGATATTTCTTTTTGTAAGCCAATGAGATAGGGGTGGGGAGGTGTTTGTTACACAGTATTATCATAGCACAAATCTGATTAATAAACTGAATATCCATCTGACTACTTTGGTGGGGTATGAGACATAAAGAAAAGGCTACAAGGCTATGGCTATTTCCCAGGATACAGAATGCTCCAAATTCTCTGCTAGTTGCAGACTATTTTTTTTTTTTTGAGGAAGATTAGCCCTGAGCTAACTACTGCCAGTCCTCCTCTTTTTGCTGAGGAAGCTGGCCCTGAGCTAACATCGTGCCCATCTTCCTCTAATTTATATGTGAGACGCCTACCACAGCATGGCGTGCCAAGTGGTGCCATGTCTGCACCCGGGATCCAAACTAGCGAACCCCAGGCCGCCGAGAAGCAGAACGTGCAAACTTAACTGCTGCGCCACTGGGCTGGCCCCCTAGTTGCAGACTATTAAAGAAAAAGTCAGTGCAGCGAATTCAGTGCTTTATTCCATACACCATGAAGCTCAGGATCCAGACATGGCAAGATGGAAACATGGGGTTCCATGAAATGACCTGACCTATTCACACTGCAAAATCTACCTTACTGTTACGGACATTTCTCCCACAGCTGGACTTTTCTTAATGCAAACTAGGCGTAGTGGCATTGATTGATTAGAGCACAGAATTTTAACTGTGCAGAACATTAAAGTTCTGATATAACCCCAGAGGAATTGGCACCGCTTGAATGAGAACAGCTGGTCTCCCAAGGCAGAGAAGCACACCGCTACCTGGCAGGGTGGTTAGCTCCTCGGTGTGGGTTTCCTTTTGTTGGCCATTCGTAGTTGTGAACTCTGCCACAATTTATTTCATTTTGAACTAATAGTGGACAGGAAAGGTGATAGAATTGTGTAAAAGAAACTCTTTAACTCCTAGTCTCTTTTTCTCCAATACTGTAACATTCTTGTTTGTTTTAAACGGGAAGTAGTCAAGGATAGTGGTTGAGAAAAAGCCCTATGAATTGAACTTCTCTGAATTAGACTTTGAATCCAGTCTCCATCAAGAATAGTGTAAAAATCACTTAAGCTCTTAGCTTCAGTTTCTTCGTCTGTGAAATGAGGGTAGTAATAGCGTTTGTCTCGTAGGATTATGAAGAGTCAGTGAAATAATCTTGTGAGGCCTTAGCACAATGCCTAGCAGACAATAAGCAGTCAATAAATGGTGGAAGTTATTATAGGGCAAATTTCATTAGTGCAACTTTTCTGAGGAAAGCAGCTGTTTATTAGAGAAAGACAGGCTGGGTCATGGCATTTGCTTCGACCTTTTTACCATTGGGGGATAAGAAAAACCTCAGGACCCAAATCATGATTAATTTATATGCTATGTTTATGAACAGCTAAGCTTTCTCCACTTTGGTTCTCTGAGAGGAATAAGGGTCAATGACACAGAAAATTTGGACTTACCACAAAATGAATGCTTCCTGAACCTTAATTTGGTGGAGATCAAATCGACTGGCCTCTCTGGTAATGAACTGTGGGCAGGTTTCCAGGCAAACATGGAGTGCGCTTGGATCCCTGCACATGCACCACGCTGCAGTGACAGCAACTGGGCTGTGGGGCGGCCAAGGGGGAAAGGCCTCTCCAGCGAATCTGCCAGAAGAGAAGAACATTCCAACAGCTAACTGGCTGCCCAAATAGCAGGTCACCTCATTCTCAGATCTCCTGTTTCCTGAGTGCAGATAACACCAGAGTGAACACTAGGGTTTGTGGAAAATGTGGTTGTCAAGGGAAGTTAATTCTCTTTAGAAACTGTAAGTTGCTAATGGCTCTGATTAACAAGAAAGAATGTGTTATAAGACATATTTGCCTGTTTGTTTTGTGAGATCTTGCCGTGTGTGTGTGTGTGTGTGTGTGTGTGTGCACATGGGCAGGTGCCTCTTGTTTGAAATGAGCAGGCACTTATAACTTACAAGTTATATGAACCAGCCATTTGAAATGGGTCTCAATTTCCTCCCCTGGAGAAATATAATTTTTTCCGCGCTTATCCGGGCATACTATTTCTGAGTCCTTTTACTTTCTCCCAACCATTTCCAAATGCTTTGAACTCAGGGGTGAAGCTAAGAGAGTTCACGCATTTATTTTCTGTAATGCAGAGCTTGGAACTTGCTCCTGTTCAAAATGTATACACACATACTCTTGAGTTTACTCAGAAAAGAAATAATTAGTTTAACATGTAATCCTAGAGCAAAGATCAGTATGACTCACATGAAAAATTAACAAAAGGTTACATAGTAAAAATCCACTTAATTTTTTTTAAAAAGAAAATACAGGGGCCGACCTGGTGGCATGGTGGTTAAGTTCATGTGCTCCGCTTCAAAAGCCCAGGGTTCATGGGTTTGGATCCTGGGTGAGGACCTAACACACTCCCCATCCAGCCATGCTGTGGCGGCATTTCACATACAAAATAGAGGAATATGAGCACAGATGTTAGCTGTGCTCAAGCAAAAAGAGGAAGATTGGCAGTAGATGTTAGCTCAAGGGCAATCTTCCTCACATGAAGAGAAATAAAATAAAAGAAAATACAAGACATTTCACCTCTCATAAAAAAATAAAAGAATGGGGGATATAGATACACCATTATGAAATAAATAAAGTAAATTTTAACAATATACCCAGTAAGCAGGCCTTGTGTAAGAGAAATGGAAGAAAGAGGAAAGAAAGAAAGAGAAAGACAGAGGCATAGGCAGAAAGAGTGAAAGTAAAAAATGAGACAGATACAGACAACAACACATAAACACGATATCAGACATTTTTGGAGGGTAGCATTACTGTCTGTTACTCTTTTAAGGGAGTTATGTTTTCTAACTCTAGGCTTAAACTGAGCAATTTAGTTTGGGGCACATACTCTGTGGCCTGATGAAATTTAGTAAATGATCAGACCAGTGCATGGTCTGGGGGTTCTGCTCTGCAAGCCCTGAGCTAACATCTGTGCCAATCGTCCTCTATTTTGTACGTGGGTCACCACCTCAGCATGGCTGATGAGTGGCGTAGGTCTGTGCCTGGGTTCTGAACCTGAGAACCCAGGCTGCTGAAGTGGAGAGGACTGGACTTAACCAGTGCACCACAGGACCAGCCCCCATAGGGTGTATATTGAACTTTTTTAGAAACTGACAGTTTTCCAAAGTGTTGTGCTATTTTATGCTCCCATCAACATTTTATGAACATTCCAGTTGATCCACATCCTCACCGACTCTACATTTTAATGATACAGTTTGGTATCATTAGTCTTTTTAAGTTTAGTCATTCCAGTGCATGTATATCGTGGTATCTCATTGTAGTTTCACTTTGTATTCCCTTGATGACTAATATTGTTAATTTACCCTTTCATATGCCTGTTGGCCATTGAAATATTTTCTTTTGTGAAATGCCTGCTACAGTTTTTTCCTATTTTGTTTTATTTTATTTATTTATTTATTTTTGAGGAAGATTAGCCCTGAGCCAACATCTGCTACCAGTCCTCCTCTTTTTGCTGAGGAAGACCAGCCCTGAGCCAACATCCATGCCCATCTTCCTCTACTTTATATATGGGATGCCTACCACAGCACGGCTCACCAAGCAGTGCCATGTTTGCACCCGGGATCTGAACCAGCGAACCCCAGGCTGCCAAAGCAGAACGTGCTCACCCAACCACTGAGCCACAGGGCCAGCCCCCAGTTTTTTCCTATTTTAAAAATTTGTTTTTATTTTTAAATTGTTGATTTGTAGGAATGTTTAATACATTTACATTTAATATGATTACCACTAATTTACTATCCTGTTACTAGTCCATCCACTTTTCCTGCCTTCTTTTGGACTAGCCAAGTATTTTCTATTTTTCCATTTCATCTTCTCTAGAAGCTTTTACCTATACTTTTTAGTATTATTTTTAGTAATTACTCATCTAGAGATTATAATATTCATCTTTTAATTTCTCATAATTTACCTTTATTATTATAGCAATCTATGAACAATGTTAGAAACTTACAAAACTATGATTTTATTTATTCTTCCTCCTCTCGTGCTATTTGTCTTATGTTTTACTTCAAATATGTTATAAACCCAAGAATATATTATTATGTATGCTTTGAACAGCTAATAGTCTTATAAAGACATTTTTAAAAATCTTCTTTTATATTTATGCACATATTTATTCTTTCAAGTACTTTTCTTTTCCCCCTGCAGCTGTGGACTTACATCTGGATCATTCTCTCTTCAGCTTGAAGAATTGTTCTTAGTATTTTTGTAGCGTAGGTCTGCTGGTCATAACTTTTCTCAGTTTTTGATTGTCTGAAAATGTCTGACTTTTGCCTTCATTTTTGAAGGACATTTTCACTGAGTAGAACAATTTAGATTGGCAGGTTTTTTTTTCTTCCAACTCGTTTAAGATGTCATTCCATTGTTTCCAATGAGAAGTCAGTTGTAATTCTTATTGTTGTTCCCATAAATGTGGTGATTTTTTTCCTCTGACTGATTTTTTTTTGAGGAAGATTAGCCCTGAGATAACATCTGCCACCAATCCTCCTCTTTTTGCTGAGGAAGACTGGCCCTGAGCTAACATCCATGCCCAACTTCCTCTACTTTATACGTGGGACACCTGCCACAGCATGGCTTAATGAGCCATGCGTAGGTCTGCACCCAGGATCTGAACCAGAGAACCCCGGGCCACGAAAGAAGAAGGTGTGAACTTAACCACTGTGCCACCAGGCCAGCCTCTCCTCTGACTGATTTTAAGATCTCCTATTTATCATATATTCTTAGCAGTTTGACTGTAATGTGCCTAGGTGTAGTTTTTCTTTGTGTTTTTTCTGCTTTGTGTTTTTTGTGCTTTTAAAATGTATGGGTTGACATATTTCATCTATTTTGGAAAATTTGGGGCCATCATCTCTTCAAATATTTTTTCTTCTCTAGTCTCTCTCGTCTCTATTTCTGAGACTTCAATTACACTTATGTTAGTTGAGTTTATATCGTTACACAGGTCTTTGATATGCATTTTTTTCGATTTATCTTTCTCTCTGTACTTTAGTTGTATAATTTGTATTGACTCACCTCCAGTTCACTAATCTTTTTTTCTACTCTGTCCAGTCTGCTCTTAAACCTATCCAGTAATTTTTTTTAACAATTTGGTACATTCCAGTTACAGAATTTCTATTTGGTTCTTTTGTACGGTTTTCATTTATTTGATGAAATTCTCCATCTCTAACCTCATTTAGTCCTCCTTTTCCTCTAAATTCTTTAACATATTTATCATAAGTGTAAATAAGTCCTTTTCTGAAAATTTCATCACATAGGTCATCTGTGGGTCTAAGTCTACTGATGTGGTTTTATGTCTCTTAACTATGGGCCACATTTTCCTGCTTCTTCACATGTCATAATTGTTTACTGTATGTCAGATGTAGTATGTAAAAGGCCAGTAGAGACTGAAGTAGATTATCATTTCCTCTAGAAAGGGCTCACCCTTTTGTCTGACTTGCAGCTTTATTAGGGGCTGAGTTCATCTGTCTAATTAGCAGTTGAGCTGATTTGGGGCTGGATGGGCAGGAGAGTTAGTTTCAGTTCACCTTTGGTTTAAATGTCTTGAGGGAGATCTCCCTCCAGCGGGCTTCTGGGATCTAAGCACAACATAAGACTATGAGGTCTCTCTCTGCCTTCCATACCTTATTCCAAGCTTCCTGGTGATTCCACTTACTGAACAAAATCCCCATGGGGGAAAATTGGTGTATGGGGAGGGCTGACTCTGAGTCTGGGGCTCTTCCAGATTCTAATCTGCCACGACAGTTTATGCAAAGTCTTTAGAAGCTTGGCTGATTTCTCCTTATTACCACAGAATTGCTCTGCTTATGGCAGGCTTACTTCTCCTCCAGACTCAGAAACTTCCCTAGAAATTGAAATGGTCTCTTGTCTGTGCTCATCTAAAAAATGTTCTCTCCCTCTCTAAATTTCAGTTTATTTAAATTTTTTTTTTGTATCCGCAGACTTCAAAGACTTTAAAAAGAAATAGGACTTTTGCGGGGGGAGTGGGTTACCTGTTTTTTGTTGCTGTTAAGGAGTGATGGTCTGTTATAGACCCCTATATGCAGGCTGATAATAAAACTCTTGAGTTTGATTCTGATGACTTAAACAGTAGATTCCTCAACAACCCATTTTATTTTATTTATTTATTTATTTTTTTTTAAAGATTTCATTTTTTTTCCTTTTTCTCCCCAAAGCCCCCCAGTACATAGTTGTATATTCTTCGTTGTGGGTCCTTCTAGTTGTGGCATGTGGGACGCTGCCTCAGCGTGGTTTGATGAGCAGTGCCATGTCCGCGCCCAGGATTGGAACCAATGAAACACTGGGCCGCCTGCAGTGGAGCATGCGAACTTAACCACTCCGCCACGGGGCCAGCCCCACAACCCATTTTATTTTAAAAATAAGGTGATTAGTGATTTTTCAAATTGTAATCCACTTGCAGATGACTTTTCCCATCTGTTGTACCCAAAGCCAACTAACCTTCAAGATTGTGCTTCCTTGTCTCCTGGAAAGGTTGAGACAGAGATGATATGACAGACCTAATTTATAGACAGGAAGTGGAGGGTAACTGATCCTTATTAAGTGCTAGGATGTAGTGTGTCCCTAAGGGCTGTGCTTGGGCCTTTACATACATCACTTTATTTTTTTAAATGCAAAAATGTTTATTGGGCATTTCTACTGGGGTGGAGGAAACTGGTAGAGATGGCATGGGAACAAGGGGATCAAGAGGCTAGGCAAGGAACATGAACAGAGATGAGGAATAGGCTTTCTGAGGGAGAAGAGGAGCTGAGCAGTTAAGGTGTTGGATTTGGGAATAATTTACTTTTCCTGGTTTAGTGTATCCCAGGCACCAAGAGCTAAGGCGTCTGGACCCACATGTTAGCCACTCACATTGATGCTTGGTTCTCTGTTCAAAAATAAGATCCTTAATCACCAGCAGGGTGGGAATCTCAAACACATGATAATCTCACAAACATGGAATGCTTAGCTACGCTAAATTTCTCACTACATTAAGGACTTTTCAGTTACTTTCTCTCTTCCATTTCCTGGGAAAGATTTTGTTTGTCATGGAAATAATGACACCACATGGCGGTGCCCTAAGGTGAAGGGCTGGCTTTGATGCTTTTAATGCAGGTTGGACACAACTGATGAAATTGTAGGTAAGCCACATTATTCTCTGTGGGAAATGGCACACTTTGAGTTATAGTCTCCCAAAGTTACAGTGATGCCTGCTAAAAAGAAATGAGCAGTTTCTTCCTGTTCCTGTCACTTAGCCCTTATTTCCATTCCGCGCAACTTCACTCGCCATGCATTTTCTCTCCTGTTCCCTCTTTTCCTCTCCTCTTTCTTTTCCTCTCACCTCCCAATCCCTCCCATTTGCCTTCTATTCCCTTCTCTTTCTTTTGTTTTCTTATCTCTTCTTTCTTTTTCTTCTTTCTCTAAATCATAAGTCCTATTGGTTTCACCAGTATTTCTTTATTCCTAACTTGAGGTGATCCATTTTATGATTATCCTCTTACACCTTCACATGGTGAACTTATATTTTTTAAAGCCCTTTCAGATGTAATAATAATAATGATGATGATGGTGATAGCGAATACTTGTGTAATGCTTACTTTTGTTGGTTACTATCCTAAGTAACTTTAATGTATTAATTCATTAAAAGCTAATAAAAGCCCTTATAAACAGATATTGTTTTTATCCTCATTTTGCAGATGAGGAAACTAAGGCACAGAGAAGTAATTTGCTCATTCAATTTATAAGTGACAGAACCATGATTTTAACCCTGGGAGTCTAGCTCCAAATTACCACGTACCACAGGGTATGTGCTTTTAAGCACTGTCCCAAATCGTCTTTCATTTAAATTACCTTGTGTAATTCTTATCCTAAGCCCATGAGATCTGTAGGAGAGATGCTACTCTTCTAATTTTGCAGATGAAGAAACTGAAGCTAGAACTATCTAGAAGACTCCAAAATGGTGGACTTGCACTAACTCTTTGAGGAGGATAGGTCTTCGGCCTTGGGGGTGGGAGGAAAGTGTGTGTATGTGTTACCTTAGGATATCAGATGTTTAGGAAAGATCCCTCCCTCACATCTTTATTCCAGGCCAAATGTATCAGTTGGGATACTTTGGGCTGAAAATAATAGAAAACCTAACTAACAATGACTAAAACCATAGGTAGATTTATTTTTACTGGAAAAAGGCAAAAGTCCCAGAGATTATCAGTAACTCAACAAGATCATTAGAACTCAAGCCTTCCAGTTCTGCCATTCTGAGCACTTTAGTTTTTCATCCTCATTCTGGAGGCCTCATGATTGCAAGGTTGCTGCCTTAGCTACAGGCTTCACATTTTCTCCTGATCACATATAAAGACAGCAACAAAGGCAGCCAAGGTGTTGAGAAATTGCCTCATGACAGTCTCTCTTTTATCAGGAGGGGAAGTATTTCTCAGCATACTTCCTCCATTTCATAGACCAGTAGTTGATCACATGGGCACCTTTGACCACAAAGAGAGGCTGGAAAAGTGAGTATCTGACAAAAAGAGACTGAGTTTGTCATGACTGAATTAGCAGAAGCAATCATGATTCATCTCTCATGGCTGCATACTTGGCAACTCAAACAAAATCAGGGTTCTGTTAGCGTGATATTGTGTGTGTGGTAATTTACTTTAAAATACTTCAGTCTAAGTGGTGTGATGTGTATGTGTGCAAGTTCATACTAATCAACACTCTAGGAATGAGTGGTTAATTAGTATGTGAAGAGTCCTTATCTGAATCAATACATTTGGGTTAGTTAATTAGCATATGGATGTTAGGAATAATTTTTTACTGGTGAAATGAACTGTGTTTAAGGTCAATCAGGAGTGGGGTAGAAAGAACCACATCCTGTGCGTGAACAAGGGAGAAGACACTAGCACTCTCAGCTGTCAATACCAGAGGTGGACGTTCTGGAGCCCCTCATCCCTGTGTCCTCCCACGGAGGATCCCACCGGCTGGCCTGGTGACGAGGCCTCTGATTATGCTTTAAGGGAATCTGTTTCTGAGGGAGCTGCTCTTGCGAGGGGCTTGCCAGGGCACCTGAAGGCGGGGACAAAAGGAGTCTCTCCTAAAACACAGAGCAACTGTTTGTTTGCTTGCTAATAGATATGTGTATGCTTGGTGACTTTTGTCTGAGACTTGCTTTCACTTTGAGATGCCGCCTTGGAGCAAGGTTGCAAGAAGAGGGCTCTGTTACCTCCTCCCGCCTCTACCCGCCATACATACACCAAACCAACATACAACAAAAAGAATCTGGTATTTGCCAAACATTCAAATTAGCTTAGGTCTGTTCACTCTGATTAGCCAAGGAGGAAAGGGGCATGGTTGTTGGAGACCGCCAGACCAGGAATATCACATAACAAGATGTTAAGCTGAAATCATTTCTGTGAAAGCACCATAATACAATAGATAAGAAATTCCAAAGTAGGTGACAAACCCAAATATAATTTAAAAAATAACCAATTTCAGGGCATTGAATGATCAAGAGTAGAGTTTGAAAACAAACATGACGAACTGTCTTTAGACCAATCTGTTGCTACCTGCTGAGTCCCATCTTCCAGAGGGGGACGCGGGGGTGGTCTGCTTCTCCCCTCGAGTGCAAGGAGAGAGCTTTACCAGAAGCCTTCTTGGCATGCTGTTGTATGTCCCTTGGAGATGGAGGTGGGCATGACAGACTAATGTTTCACACACACTTGAGGAACCTGAAGAGTTTCCACCATAGATGGCAAAGCAGAAGGAACTGGAATTGCTGCTCTGTTGGGGAGTGACTGCCTTCTCCTCCATCGGCAGGTGAAAGGTGCATGGCTGGGGACCAGATGAAGAATTCATGGTAGGAAGGTTAGCATGGAGCAGTTTAAAGGAAACTGCCCAAAAAGCCTTCTTCCAGAAAGCAAGTTACCCCAACAGAGAGTCTGTGTGAGGTGGCCCTTCAGAAAATAAACCGAAGCGGGGAGCAGTCACCTGCAGGAGAAATTCTGCCTGCGTTATGGGACTAGCAGACAGAGGCGCCCAGCAGGAGAGCCAGTGAAGAAGTCCCAAAGTTCTCAGAAAATAAAGAACAGTTTAAACTCCTGCCGGATCCAGAAAGCCCAGAGTCATCTCACACCAGTGCCAGACGAATAAGTACTTCCCTTCTTCTCTTCCATCCACCCATCCTATCCCTTTCCACACTCTGACAATGGACAAATCAGGAGCCGTAGGTAGTAAGCTGATGAAAGAGAAGCAGAGACAGAAATGAAAAGCTGACCCCATGCCCCGCTCAGGAGGCAGGAAGCTGCCTGCGCCTGGCCCTACCTGAGGGAAAGCAGAGGGAAACTGTAGGTCTCATTACAGCCCAGTTTTGATTATTACAGGGACTAGGCATCATAACTACCAAAATGAGACCATAACTACTAGTTAAGGTGGCAGTAAGACTTTCACGTACCCAAGAGTGATCAAAAAAGCCATGGACCATCTGGGTCACTGATCGTATTTAAAAAGATGGGAGGGGCCAGCCTGGTGGCATAGCAGTTAAGGTCGCATGCTCCACTTTGCTGGCCTGGGGTTGGCAGGTTCAGAGCCCAGGCATGGATCTACGCACTGTTTGTCAAGCTATGCTGTGGCAGGTGTCCCACATATAAAATGGAGGAACATGGGCACAGATGTTAGCTCAGGACCAATCTTCCTCAAAGGAAAAAAGGATAAAGGAAGCCTCCTGAGATGAGCACGAAGGGAGTCCCTCTCCTACTCCTTCCCCAGTCTTTCACCTCCTTTTTCGCTCTTCTCCCCAGCATTCTGCTTCTTCTTTACCTTGGTTTTCAGATCAGTTATCTATTGCTGTGCAACAAGTTACCGCAAACTTAGTGACTTAAGAAAAGCATGCATTTGCTATCTGATCATTTCTGCGAGTCAGGTATCCCAGCCTGGCTTAGCTGGGCGCCTCTCACGAGCCTTAAGTCAAGGTGTTGGCTGGGACTGCGATCTCATCTCAAGGCTCCACTGGGGAAAGACTGGCCTCCAAGCTCACTGGCTGATGGCAGAATTCAGTTCCTCGTGGCCTATTGGATGAAGAGCCTCAGTTTCTTGCTGGCTGATAGGCGGAAGCTGTCCTCAGTTTTTAGCTGGTTGTTTGTAGAAGGCTGCCTTCAATTTCTGAACACGGCCACTTGCTTCAACAGAGCCTACCAGAGGAAATCTTTTTTGCAAGACCAGGATCACAGTCTTTTGTAATGAAATTGTGGATGTGACATCCTGTCACCTTTGCCATCGTTTCTATTGTTTGGAAGCAGGTCACCAGAAGGATTATACAGGGGATTACACAGGGCAAAGATACCAGAAGGCAAGGACAATTGGGGGCTGTCTTGGAGTGAGTCCATCACAGCTCCTAATCTCCATACCTTGTGCACCTCTAGCTTGGGGGACCGCGTTAGGAGGAGTTGCTAAAACAGCTTCAAGGTGGAATGTCTCGTAGACACATACACTGTCCTGTTGTTGAGGTCAGACAACTCAGATAGTACAACCTCAGTGGATTATCACGGTAGAAAGTGTCTGCCTCTTTTTTCAGTTTGCCCCAAATCTCCCGCTGTGCCAGTTTGGAGTGTGCTAAGGCCCAGAAGATGCTGGGTATGGGCTCCAGTAAAGCAAGGGATGAGGGGATAGGAAAAGCCATCTCAGCACACTGACTTGTATGAAGCACCTGCCAAATGCCAGGCCTGGTGCTAAGCGCTTTATATGCATTCTTTCAAATAGTCCTCACAACCTTATGAGAGAGGTACCCTTATTAGTCTTATTTTACAAATTTGAAAAATGGAGTCTTAGGGGCCGGCCTGGTGGCATAGCGGCTAAGTGCACATGTTCCACTTCGGTGGCCCAGGGTTCGCCGGTTTGGATCCCAGGTGCAGACATGGCATCTCTTATCAAGCCATGCTGTGGTAGGTATCCCACATATAACGTAGAGGAAGATGGCCAGGATGTTAGCTCAGGGCCAGCCTTCCCCAGCAAAAAGAGGAGGATTGGCAGCAGTTAGCTCAGGGCTAATCTTCCTCAAAAAACACAAAACAAAAACAAAAAACAAAAACAAAAAAAAATAGAGGCTTAGAAAGTCTAACTAATTTGCCCAGTCTAAGCGATGGAGCCAGGACTTGAAATGAGGTTTGTATGCTCCAAGCCTGGCTCGTACCACTACCTTAAAGAAAATGCCACCCAGGCAGTGGAGGCAATATGCAGACAACGTTTTCTTTAGGAACAGGAGAAGTGGGTTCAAGTGTAACTCAATCTCTCATAATCTGTGTGACTTTGAGCCTCTTACTTGGCCTCTTTTTCATCTGTAAAAAGGGAATTATAAACAATTTTTTTACCCATGTGCAAAAAAAAGAAAGAACCTTAATGCTTACCTCACACCATATACAAAAAGTTAACTTAAAATGGATCAAAGTCCTAAACATAAGAAATAAAACTATAAAACGTAAGTTAGGCAAAGATTTTTTTAAATATGCTATCAAAAGCACAATCTATAAAAGAAAAATTGATAATTAGTACAAATTAATTAAAAAATTGGATGTCATAAAATGAAGAACTTCTGCTTTATTGAAGACACTATTAAGAAAACAAAAAGATAAGCCACAGTCTGGGGGAAATATTTGCAAAATATATTTCTGATAAAAGACTTGCATCCAGAATCTATAATGACTTCCTATAGCTTAGTAATAAGACAAACAACCCAATAAAAAAATGGCAAACATTTTGAATGAACACATTACCAAAAAAGATATTGGAATAGCAAATGAGCACGTAAAAAAGATACGTAACATCATTAGACATTAGGAAAATATAAATTAAAGCCACAGTGAGACATTACCACAGGCTCTCTAGGCCACATATTAATTATATAGGCTTTACGTGGGGCTCTTGTTATCCCCATTTTACAGATAAGCACACTTACTTGTCTTAAGCAGAGACTCAAAGTCGCACAGCTAAGACGCAGGGCAGCAGGCTGGAACGTCAGGCAGTCTGGTTCCAGTGCCCAAGTGCTGCCATGACTCTGTTGCTCCATTCCAGCGTTGGCTCCATGAGGGCAAGGACCTTGCTGTCTTGTGCATTGCTGGAGCTCCAGCACGTAGTGCATGGCAGGCACCCAATGATGCTTGTTGAAGGAAAGCCTGCCAGAGCTCAGGCGGGCTCAGTCAGCACTTTCTCCTGCCATCGCAGAGCCTTTGTGAATGGGCAGGTCACACCCACTACAGTGTGGGATGCCCTTCTATGATATCTTTTATTTGGTCTCAGAAAACTCTACAAGAAGTCTTAGATGGGTCCTCTCCAACTTCCTCTTTTCCCTTCCTCCCCTTCTTCTCCCTTTGACTTCTCTTTCTTCTCTCTCTTCCTTTTCTCCAATGGGCTGATGTGGCTTTACCTCACCCGGTCCATTAGGAGAGGACACAAGGTGATGAGGACCTCCAGGACCAGCTGTGGGGCTTACTGGGACAACGCCATCAGAGACTGTGCATGCAGACTGCTAAGCCTGCCTGGCTTGCCCCGAGGCCCTTCTTCCAACTGTGACCAGCCTTTGTGGGCCATCACTGCCCTGTGCTACAGGGAGGCTGGCTAGCCCATCCTTCCTGACCCAGAGAAGGTTTGTCAGCTTGAAATCCATCCAATGAGTAGCACAAAATGCCCCTTTCTTTCTTTCTTTCTTTTTTTTTGGCAAGGAAGATTGTCCGTGAGCTAACATCTGTTGCCGACCTTCCTCTTTTTGCTAGAGGAAGATTGTCCCTGAACTAACATCTGTGCCAGTCTTCCTCTACTTTGTATATGGGATGCTGCCACAGCATGGCTTGATGAGTGGTGTGTAGGTCTGTGCCCAGGATCTGAACCCATGAACCCTGGGCCACTGAAGCAGAGCATGCGAACTTAACCCATTTAGGCTGGCCCAAAATACTCCTTTCTAAGAGAGGGCCAAGAAAGGTCTAAGAATAGTCCCTGTGGAGGAAGGAGGCAGGACCCAGGTCAGGCAGGGCCTGGCACCATGGGGCTATCTGGGACCTGCCTTCCTTGGGCTGAGGATAAGAGAGACAAGACAACAAAGTTTGTTTCCTCTCCTGCTGAGAAGGCAGGATGGGGGTTAAGTTGGATTCGCTTTCAACTCTTGAATCAACATTGAGCCCGCCTTGTCTGCCAGGCCATATGGATTGCAGAAAGGCAACCGTGGGCCTGGGTTTTGGCAGATGAAGGGAGCTATGCTGAAAATGACAGAGTCTAGCAACTGGGGAGACAAGGGGGCTGGCAGGCGACAACCTGGGGAGAAGGCTGGTTGGGAACAGGAGGCAAACCTAAAAGAGAGGCAGGAGACAAAGCAAAGGCAATATTTTCTGGTAAAGAAGGGGGGAAAAGCATTATTTGTCTTGGAGAGGAGAGAATCGAGGACCCCTGAATAAGGAGGGTGCTCCACAATCTTTCCCCAGCTTTTTTTTTTTGCCACATTTGTGTGCTGCCTATACCATATTTCGTTCATATTTGTCTTTATGCTGACTCTTGAAAAACTTAAATAAATTTATTTAAAAATGAAAATGCCATCACTACCACACGTGGAAAGTTTGTCATAATTGGATGGTGATCATAAGCATAAGTAAAATGAAGACAATATGGTGACATTAAATTCTAACTAGTTACTATTGCTTACTGAAGACTCAAGACTTGGACGTATGCCTTCTTTAAAAAAAAAAAAAAAGAAAAAGAATTAGAGTGTTAAAGATGTAATACCATCAAACCGGGACTTCTCTGATATGGTCAGAAAGTTTGGAAAACGAATGATTTTTCTCACTGGGTGCATCCATATGGTTTAATACAGCAGTATATGGATGATGCATGTTTCACTGGAACATTCTGGAAAACCCTGAGGGAGGGAGCAGAACAAAGACGGCCCTAGGATTAGGAGATGGGGCTTCCAGTTCCAGCTCTGCTGCCGTCAAAGCATCCTCTCAGACACCTTCCTGTGCTATGGGTCTCACTTTCCTTATCTATTGCGAGGAATGGAGTTGGACTTCCCAAGCAATAGCAAATTGGCTTCGTCTTTTGGAATTGCATATTGAGAACGATTCTAAAACTGTATCCAAGCTTAGGGGAAAGAATCCAGTAGTAGATTAGCAATGACTGCCACAGGTGCAAAGTTGGAAATGGTGAAATGCATGTTGGTCGTCTGCTACTCCTAGATTAGAAAATCTCTAGGGAGCCCCCACTTCTGACAGACTGTGCTTATATGATTTACATAATCACCCAACAGCATATTTGGCTTGCTTATTTGCTCATGACTGACGGCAAAGTATGAAACAAGAGAATTTTTGTAAGTGATAAGCAAACAATTCAGTTCAGTCCAACAAATACTCATTGGGCACTTATATTGTGTCGGGCCTTGAGCTGGGGAGACAGAGATGAATATTAAGACTTAGTTCCTATCCTGGAGGCGCTCACAGTCTCCGGCAGTGTGGGCAGGGTTAGTGAAGGCACGTAAGCAGACTTCACATAGATTTCAATCTGATGTAGTAAGTACTATGTTAGAGGTACTTAGAGGAGGCTGGGGGAGCTCAGGGCACAGACACTCAGTCAAAACCTTCCTAGAATCATAGCCTGACCTGAGCCGTGATGGAGTCAGCCCTCTGTAAGTTCTCAAGGATTCATGGAAACTGCCTGTTATAGGTTGAATCATGTCCCTCACAAAGGTCTGTTGAAGTCCTAACTCCTAGTCCCTGTGAATGTGACCTTATTTGGAAATAGGGTCTTTGTAGATGGTTATGGTGTGAATTGTTTCCTCCCCAAATAATCTCTGTTAAAGTCCTAACCCCCAGCACTTCAGAATGTGATCTATTTGAAGATAGAGTTTTTACAGAGGTAATTCAGTTAAAATGAAGTCATTGGGGTGGACCCCAATCCCATATGACAGGTGTCCATTTAAAAAGGGGAAATTTGGAGGCACAGACAGACACATAGAGGGAAGACGATGTGAAGAGACACAGGGAGAGGGCCAAGTGTGGGCAAGGATTGCCAACAACCACCAAAAGCTAGGACAGAGGCATAGAAGTGATTTCCCCTTAGAGCCCCCCAGAAGGAACCAACCTTGCCAACACCTTGACTTCAGACTTCTAGTCTCCAGAACTGTGAGAGAACAAAATTTGCTTTAAGCCACTCACTGTATGACGATACGTTGCGTCAGTCCTAGGGAACTAACACACTGACCCTTCATCTTGCCTTCGACCTCATCCCACATTTTCCCTCCTCCTTTGGGAAATCTACTCACCAAATAGATTACATGGGCTACCAAGATGAGCACCATGTTTATCAGATGAAATTGCGGGGAGATTATACCTTTGAAATATTGACCTATGATTTTCCCTGGCATTTTCTATAACCGCTACATCTTCTCCCCACGCCGCCCCTCACACTTGGACAGCTGTGTGCCAGCTCTCATTCCTTCGGAAGAATGCACAAGTGGATCTTGGTTTTGAGTTTACAGGGTGAAGTAGAGAAGCCTTATGATGAGAGGAAGAAGACAGAACAGTGATCTGTGTGGGCAAATAACTGGAGAGGGATGAGAACAGGGCCCTCTTAGTGGATGTCACCTGGGTGCTGGGCTATGGCACCAGGGTCAGACCTTCTCGGCCTCACTCTGGCTTCTGCAAGACCCCCGAAACTCAGACATAATGCAAGGGGGACCAAAGGAGGAGGGAGATGCAGGCTTGACCGATACTATTTCTACCACCAGCAGACTGAGACGTGTACTGGGGGCAGGGTGAGGAGAGGGACCCAAAATATAAATGAAGTTCAGTTTAGAAAACCCAGTGGCATTTTTTTCGACACTCCAAGATTGAGCAGAGAGATATATGCCTGCTGCAAGAATATAGCCCTTTTCTTTCCCCAGAGGGGAAATAAGCTCAGACATGACTTGCATATTTGAGCTTTTTTTCATTTTGGTAAATTTATTGAAGTATAACATACATCCAAATCAAAAGTATACAGCTCAATTAATATTCACAAAGTAAACTCGCTCTTATAAACCAGCACCAACAACAACAGAGCATCACTGACCTTGCAGAAGTCTTCATATGCCCCCTTCCAACCACACTAACCCCCGTAAACAGTAACCACTCTCCTCACTTCAAACAGATTCGTTTAGACTATTTTTAGATTTTACATAAATGGGATCAATCAAAAGGTAGTCTTTTGTGTCTGACTTCTTTTGCTCAACATATTTGTGAGATTCATCCGTGGTGTCACACGCCTGTAGTTCATTTCATTGTATGACTCTAAGGTGTCCCATTGTATGGATATATCAGGATTTACTATCCACTCCACTCTACGTAGGCATCTGGGCTGTTTCCGGTTTTCAGCTATTGCATGTAGTGCTGCCGTGAACACTCTTGTACACGTCTTTTGGTGCACCTAGGCGAGCATTTCTGCTGCGGAGTGGAATTGCTGAGTTGTAGGGTACATACATGGTTCAGCTTTAGCAGATACTGCCAGACAGTTTTCCAAACTAGGTGTACTAACTACACTCACCAGCAGTGTATGAGAAGGCACATCTCTCCACATCCTTCCCAGCACTTGGTATCGGTTCTAGTTTCTGTTAAGATCTTAGTCAGCTTGTTTCTAGGGTGAACACAAGTAGTGAGGTGCTAATTCTAAGACTGCATGGCTTCTCACTTCCTGCTGCAGGTGGCCCAAACCTCTCCTCCACATCCTCTGCTAGGGAACTGGGAATATAGGGACAGCTATTGTTCATCATCATAGAATATTGAAACTGAAGAGGTGTCTTTCAAGATCATCTACTTCACTTCCTTGTTATACAGATGAGAAAAGTAACCGAGCAGGGGGAGATGAGTTTTCCAGAATCTTCCAGCCTGCTAGTACCTGAGGCAGGACTAGGATTCAAGCCCTGTGATCATGAATCCACTGCTTTTTCTGCATCTGTGTGCTATTTCTACATTATAATTTCCAAATTTCACTACCAAACTTGACAGTTGAGGATACTCCTTGGTGAGAGTGATAAATTCGATATCAGCCTATGTCTGGACTGCTAACCAACCTATGCAAACCATCCCTTTGGGTGGTAAGGACAACCAGGGTGAGGGTTTCTAGACAGAGTGGATGAGCTACATTCCTCAGCCTAGTTGTCTGCCTGGGGATCAAGATGAGATTGCATTTCGAAGCTTCCAGAAGTCTCCCTAATCCTCATTTCTCATCAGTCTTGGCATCTGCCCTCAAATTCTGTGTCCTAGTTCCCAGACAGAGCCATGACATCAGTTAGAGTGGAGTGTGGTGACGGTGCATTCTCTCTCTCTCCTACATCATGTCTTTTTATGTCAATAAACTTATCTAGTCACTGTTTCTTACGTGAGGATAATGCCAACACTTACTGAGTGCTTGCTGTGTACCAGGCATCCTATCATTTAATGCTCACACAGCCCGGTGAGGCCAGTACCATTCTATGCCTATTCCACAGATAAAGCATGGGAATCCTAGAGAAGTCAACTTGTCCAAAGACCCACTGTGAAGAGCCAGGACTTGGACCCAAGAATTAAAGGCCACACTCTCACCCACAGCTCTGCAGCCTCCATTACTGCAAACCATTATCACGGGATTGAGCAGAGAGAACATGCTGCTCAGGGCTTACCTCTCTTTAAGAAAATCATATACAGGTAAATCTAAGGCTATAATGTAGATATGCTTCCATGGAGGGAATGCAGTGTTGTTGAAATCCAGCGATCCACCGGGAGCGCTTAAGGTGTTCATTTTCCTAGAATTTACTACTTGACTTAGGGGTTTGGCAGAGTTAGAGAAACTCAGCCAGAGTATTAGGGAGCTTGCAGCCTCCGGTGATCATTGGGAAATTAAGATAAAGCATCTCTTCATCAGAACGGGGGCAAGGAGGCATGGTATAATCATAGACTTTGGAGCTGCTTCACAGGCAGGAATACCTAAGGGTGTGAAAGGTAGTGGGGAAAGAGAGTTGAATAACACGGGACAAATTCAAGAGAGCCTCCTTCACAGAAATGAAGGTATGCCTGCCATGCTTTTCCTGAAAGTGGAGAGGAGCCCATGGCAGAATTAGAGGAGATTCAGCAGGGAGAAGTCGAATATGCATCTTGCCCTGATGCTGGAATAGAGAAATAGATCAACTTACATTAGGGAGAAGGATGTTTAGGAAACAGAGTCCAGAACCTATAAAAATTTATGTGGAATCATGGTTGAGGTCAGTGTTGGAAATTTTGATTTTAAACATTTGAAGCCTGCTTCCTTCAGCATCCCTCATGTAACTGCCCCCACTCTTCTGCCTAAAACCTTCCAATGGCCTCCCGCTGTACTTACAATAAAACTCAAACTCCATACCGTGGCCTACAAGTCGCTACCTGATCTGGCTCCTGTCTGCTTTCCCAGCCTTTTTCATTCCACTCTCCCCTTTATTCCTCCAGCCACACTAGTCTTGTTTCTGTTCCTCGGACGTGCCGCACTCATGCCTGACTCAGGTTCTTCGCATTCACTGGTTCCTCTACCTGGAATGTTATTTCTTAGCTTTTATATCACTGGCTCCTTCTCATCTTTCCATTCTCAACTCCTATTCACCACCTTAGAGAGCCTCACACTTATCAGGTGACCCTCCTTCCTTCACAGCGCTTACCATAATCTCTAATTGCTTTGTTTATGTATCTCTTTAGGTATTAATTGCTCTTCCTTATCCATTAGATTTCAAGCTTCATGGGTGAAAAGAACCTGGGATTTTTTTTTTTTAAACTCGGTGTCATCAGCATCCAGAACAGTGTCACCCAGCACCTGGGACTTGCTGGACAGTGGACATGAATCTACTGAATGAATGAATAAACTCCAAGTAGAAGCAGATATTTCACTGACCATGTGAGGAATAGGCAGTCTTCTAGTTCCTAGTAATAAACACCAGTTCTAAAACAGACTAGAATCAGTCATTTTTTGAAAAGCAGTCTAAGCCTTCTCTAATGATCAGGAGTACCATGCGTCCCAGATATAAACCCATCAAACACAAAGATTTGAAAGGCAGATAATGAGATCGATTTCTGCAATGACAGTATAGAGCTTCGTAAACCCACTCTCCTGTGAAACTGGTGAACATTACTTAAAAACAACCTTTTAAATCCTCTGGAAATAGTCCCAAGAGTATATAGCAAATTAAGAAACATTTGTTCAAGAAAATCTATGAAAATTTTGTAAGAAAAGTGAGTGTCTGTAGTATTTGAAACAAAACAACACCCTCTGTCCCCCATTCTGAGCTCAGTGGGACTTCGCTCCAGACTTGTGCATCTGAGAACCCAGGACGCCTACCCTCAACTTTCAGTTGGAGGGTTTTCGTCCTAGGAGGAGCAGGATGTCAACATTTCTCATCCTGACCCCAGGGACCTGTGCTGGGTGTGGTCTAGAGGTGGAGGCTCCCTTCTTCTGCCTATCCCCCACTCATGGAATGAGGCTCCAGCTTGGGCATGGTGTGCTGAGAATACTGGCACCCTGGTTGTCCTTGCCATGGCTTATAAGTTGGGGGTTTCATGCCAAGAGAAGGAAGCTAAGAAGCCCTCGGGCTACTGCACTGCTCCATGGAGTGCTCAGCTCCTATAGTGGGAGTTTTACTCTGAAAGAAGCATGCCATTGTGTCCATTCTCAGCTCCAGAGCTCTGCTTCCAAAATTCTGCCTAGGGGAGAAACAGGCCATAAAACAGACAGCACCTAGTCACTTTCCAAAGGAATCAACTTTGTCTGCAACAAAGTATGGAGTTCAAGCCTAAGGGTACTCAAAAACAGTGGAGGTAATGGTGAAAAGCAATTGGGAGGAGATTCCTATATTCAAGGAAGATACAGGCTAAACTGTAGGCTGGCTAGCTTGTGGGAGAGAGCTAGGAAAGGAGATGGCTGGGAGGGGCTGTCTTGGAGTCAGCATAAATATCAAACACTGACTTTAGGAACTGTTCCTTCAAGGGAACCCAAATCTGACTGGATTAGTCTGCAGAGCGATTTATGACCCAGGGCATTGTTGAAAACAATAGAGCAATCAGCTAGCAATCAGCAGAGCCTAACAGCTGGTGTGGTCAGAGAAAGAGATGAAGAGCACTCTGACAAACCACTGTCATCTAGGGTGACTGTGGGTATACCCAAAGCTGTGCCTCCCTGAATCACAGAATCAGAGTCTTCACATTGGGAGGGAGTGGGGGTACCAGGGGATGGACTTCACTAGATTAATCTAATCAATCACTAAACAAATAAATAAGCAAATAACAATAACAGCACCAGGGGCAAGGGAATACCTGGAGTTACTACCGTATATTATCTAAAATGCCCAGTTTCCAAAAAAATTATGAGACATGCACAGAAACAAAGAAGTATAATCTCTATATTGGAAAAGAAAGCAGGCAACAGAAACTATCAGGGAGAGTGACCAGCTGCCAGATTTAACAGAAAAAAACTTCAAAGTAGCCATTAGAGATACATTCAAAGAACTAAAGGAACCATAACTAAAGAAGTAAAGGAAGATATGATGACAATGTTGCACCAAATAGAGAATATCAGTAAAGAGTTAAAATTAAGAAGTGAATGGAAATTCTGGAGTTGAAAAGTACAATGCCTGAAACAAAAATTCACTAGAAGGACCAATAACAGATTTGAACTGGCAGAAGAAAGAATTAGCAAACTTGAAGAAAAATCAATAGAGATTATGAAATTCAAAGAACAGAGAGAAAAAAGAAAGAAGAAGAATGAACAGAGTCTCAGAGAAACGTGAGATGCCATTAAGTGCCCCAATATATACATAATAGAAGTATCAGAATGAGAAGAGAGAGAAAGAAGCAGAAAAATTATTTGAAGAATAATGGCTGAAAACTTCCCAAATTTATTGAAAAACACTAACCCACACATACAGGAATGTCAATGAACTCCAGTAGGATAAATACGAAGAGATCCACAGACACATAATAATAAAAATGCTAACTGTCAAAGACAAGGAAAAAATAGTTGAAAACAGCAAGAGAAAACTCATTACTTATGGGGGAACCACAGTAAGATTCACAGCTGACTTCTCAGTAGAAAGAAAGGAAGCCAGAAAGCAATGGGTTAACATTTTCAAAGTCCTCAAAGAGAAAAAGTCAACCAAGAATCCTATACTCAACAAAGCCATCTTTCAAAAATGAAGGCAAAATACAGCTCTAGATAAAAAAAAAATGGAGAGAATTTGTTGCTGCAGACCTACTTTATGAGAACTATTAAAGAAAGTTCTTCAAGCTGAAAGCAGGTAACCCTAGATGGTTATTCAAATCCACATACAAAAAAACAGAAAGCACCAATAAAGGTAATTATGTGATTGTGAAAGACAATATAAATGCGTATTTTCTCATTTCTTGGGTTGACTGATGTATATTGAGCAAGAAGATCCAGCTATCAATCCCAAGTGAGGATTCCCACTGTGTGAAGGATGGCAAAGACAATAACAATGCCAATCATCAATAGTAGGAGCCCACAGATCTTGGCCCACTACATCTTCTATGGGTTTGGAGTCACCACGGAGGACTCAACATGGGCTCTGGTTCAAACAACACAACCCACAGAAAGGAGAAAAGAAGCAGCAAGATCAGCATCTTCAGTATGCCCCAGTGTCCTACCACCAGTGGATCCTCCCAAAAGTCAATGCAGGGTGATGGACTGCATGCACCCCTCTTGTGCTGCAGGTGGAGACCTCTCCTCTCCCTCTAGGGGGCAGATATACTAGTGGGGCTGGCTGGGTACTATAAGATGCACAAAGTTAAACAATACAAGGAAGTACAACCAGAAAAGAGGAAAGATTTCTTCTATTAAAGAAGAAAGATCTGAGGCCAAGCAAAAGCTTGGCACCCAACCACCATATGAAGGAATGTTCCAAGCTCAGGTCACTGATTGGGCAATCCTCGAGAAGGGCAACACATCAAGCAATGGCTTCCCCAGCAATGTAAAAAGCAACATGTACATAATGTACTGTTGGTCTACAATATATAGAAATGTAATATATTTTAAATATATTTGTTCATAACTGTACAAAGGAGGAGTGGGGGGCAAAAGCTGTGTTGGGTAAAGGAAATGGCTACAGATGGTAAAGTAATACTTATAATATTGTATTGTTAGGTTTATAACATTAATAGATATAACATATATAAAAATAATACTACAAAAAGGGGGAAAGGGAATAAAGCTATATAGGAGTAACATTTCTAAGTATCACCAGAATTAAGCTAGTATAAATATAAAGCTGATTTTGATAAATTATGATGTATATAGTAAATCCTAGAGCAAGATTTACCATCTAAAAGAAAAGACAAAACAAAAACCAGTGAAAAAAATCATTAAAAATCCTAAATGCTTCATTAGGAAATATTCACTTAATGCAAAAGAAAGCAATGAAGGAAGAATAGAGGAACAAAACCACATGAGACACACAAAAAATAAAAAGTAAAACAACCGACATAAATCTGATTATATCAATAATAACACTAAATGTGAATAGATTAAATAATCCAATCAAAAGGAAGAGATTATCTGATTGGATAAAAAAACCAAGTCCAACTATATGCTGTCTATAGGAGGCACACTGTAGATTCAAAAATACAAATAGATTGAGAGTAAAAGGAGGGAAAAAGATATGTCATGCAAACAGCAACCGTGAGAAAGCTGGAGTGGCTATGCTAATATCAGACAAAATAGACTTTAAAACAAAATGCTACTAGAGAAAGACAGGCAAGTTTCTAATGATAAAAGGGTCAATCTGCCAGGCAAATATAACAATTCTAAACAGGTATGCATATAGTAACAGAGCACCAAATACATGAAGCAAAAACTGACAAAAATAAAGGGAGGAATAGACAATTCAACAATAGTAGTTGGAGACTTCAATATCTCACTTTCAATGACGGATAGAACAATTAGGCAGAAGGTCAACAAGGAAATAGAAGACTTGAATAACACTATGAACCAACTATAGACTCAACAGGCGTCTGTGGAACACATCACCCAACAACAGAATATATATTCTTCTCAAGTGTACAGGGAACATTTTCCAGGATAGACCGTATGCCCTATGAACTTAGAAATCAATAACAGAAAAACATTTGGGAAACTCACAAATACGTGGAAATTAGACAACACACTCCTAACCAGTGGGTCAAAGGAAAACTCAAAAGGTAAATCAGAAAATACTTCAAAATGAATGAAAATGAAGACAACATACCAACATTTATGAGATGCAGTGCCTGGAGGGAAATTTATAGCTAAAATGTCTATAATAAAAGAGAAGAAAAAATCAAATCAATAAGCTAATCTTCCGTCTTAAGCCACTAGAAAAAGGAAGAGCAAACTACACCTAAAGAGAGAAAAAGGAAGGAAATATTAAAGGTTAGAGAAAAATAGAGAATAGTAAAACAACAGAGAAAATCAATGAAACCAAATCTGGTTTTTGAAAACTTTGACGAAATTGACAAACCTTTAGCTAGATTGACCAAGGAAAAAAAAGACTCAGATTACTAGAATCAGAAATGAAAGCAAGAACATCACAATTGAACTTCAGAAATAAAAAGGATTATAAAGGAATACTGTGAACAATTGCATGCCAATAAACTGGATAACTCAGATGAAACAGACAGATTCCTAGAAAGACACTAAAGACTGAAACTGATTCAAGAAGAAATAGAAAATCTGAATAGACATAGCAAGTGAAGAGATTGAATTATTAATAAAATCCACAGAGATAAGCCTAGGCCCAGATGATTTTGCTGCTGAATTCTACCAAACATTGAAAGAAGAATTAATACCAGCTCTTCCAAAAAATAGAAGAGAAAGAAACACTTCTCAACTCATTGATGAGGCCAGTATTACCCTGACACCAAAGCCATACAAAGACAGAAGAAAAGAAAACAAGAGACTAATAACTCTTACAAATATGAATACAAAAATCCTCAACCAAATACTAGCAAACTGAATCAAGCAACATGTGAAATACAAGAAATCCAATTTTATAGCCAAAACAAGGAAAGTTCCTATTTTCTATGCGGCTTTGCTTGCATCTCTAACTCATAAGCAGACTTCCTGGGGAAGAAGTCCTCCCGTGCAGGTGTGCATGCAGCTGGAGACGGCAGCTGCGTGGAAAGGAACTGGTGGAAGTGAAAATTTTCTTGAAAAACTCAGGGAAAAGGACAATTAGAATGCACTGCACTTTGGACAATGGCCTCTGTCCTCAGAAAGTCATAAACAAACTTCATTTTGCTTGGTTTTGAGACTTTCTTGGAAGATAAAATATTTCTTTCCTCTTAGGTCCAAACGTGTTAAGTATTCCTAGGATTTCTCAAGCTCTCTATCCAGAATTCAAAATTGTCCGGCCATAATTTGCAGGCTTTCTCACAACTTTAGCTTAACAAGAATTCCCAGAGCAAAGTGATAATTAGCTCTCTCATTGGCATTGTATCAGTTAGGACACTTTGTCCATACGTAACAGAATACCACATCAACAGTGGCTGAGACAATACAGACATTTATTACCTCACCTAACAAGAAGCCTACAGGTAGATGGTTCCTGAGCTAGTTCATCAGCTCAACGATGTCATTAAAGATTTAGTCTCTTATTTATTTTATCATCCTTAACTGTTGGCATCTATCCTCATGCTCATTGCCTCACTATCACAAAGTGGAAGCTGCAGCTCTAGCCATCACATCTGTGTCCAAGGTAGGAAAAAAGAAGAAGGGGTAGGACCAGCAAACTTTCTGCATTTACTTGTATTTTTTATTAAAAAAATAAATTATTTCCCAAAGGTTCCCCAGCAGACCTTGTATATACATTATTGGACAAAACTGGGTCTCATGGCCACCGCTAGATACAAGTGAAGCTGGGGAAAGGGATGATTAGTAAAAGTGAAAGAGCACCAAGATTGGCTTAAAACAACATGGTCCATTTCTTGAGGCTGGAAAAAGTCCTTCCTTGAACAAAATCTGAATTCTGTTAGCAGGAAGGGAGCTGAGAATGCCTGTGGGGTGGGCGCTTCTCAGCATCTGCCACTAAGTCCTGCAATGTTCTTTTCCCTTCCTATTCTATCCTATTGTACCCTCGCAGCCTTCCAGGGAGTCAGGCAGGTTCTGTGTATTAAAGATAAATAAAGTTAGACTTTGGTAGGTGAGTGCCTCAGAGTGTCCTGTAGAGCTTTCTAAAATGTGTTTCTCAGAATGAAAACTGAATTCTGTGGTCAAAATCTTTTGGGGAAATGCAATGTTTGGAACATATAACACCTGCTGAGCACCTCTTATAAGACAAGAACTGTGCGCAGTGCCTTAGACGCCCTGTCTCATTTCGTCCTCTCAGCAATGACGTGGGTCCTGTCACAACCATCTCATTTTTACAGAGAAGCAACCCAAGCTCTGACAGGTGAAATAAATCTTTGAATGGCATACAGCTGGTAAGTGGTAGAACCAGGAGTCAGATCAAGGGACCCTCTTTCCAAAGCCTGCACTCTTCATGAAAGTTAAAAAGATTACCTTGCCGCAGGACTTCTCAGAGCCTTTGTTGTACCAGAACGTATTGTGTGAAATAAAATGTATTCGAGCCTCTAAGAGGAGGGTATAAATCATTGACCACAGAAATCTCTGTTAACCAAATATGTTGCAGGACTTTGAAAGGTTAGCATGCTGAGTAACACACTTCTGAAAATACTGGTGTAGTGAAAACAACATTGAACTGTGAATTAGAGAGCATGGCTCCCTCTGCCATTCCCCAACCCTGTATCCCTAATTCTTCCAGCTAATTCCCACTTGCCTTTCAAAACTTCGGCGTCTCATTCTTGCATGTCTTCTCCAGGTAGCTTTTCCAGGTCTCCAGGCCTGATTTTAGTGTCCCCCTTTTGTGGTTTCGTATTGCTCTATGCAGTGATTCCCAACAGTGGGCAAAAGCACCCCCTCCCCAAGGGGCATTTGGCAATGCATGCAGACATTTTTGGTTGTCACAATTGGTGTGAGGACAGGGTGCTAGTGGCATTTAATGAGCAGAGGCGAAGCATCCTGAAATGCATAAGACAGCCCTTCCTCCCTCACAACCAAGAATTAGCCAGCCCAAAATGTCACGAGTGCTGAGGTTGACGGGCCTGCTCTGTGATTATTTCAATCGTAGCACTTATCGCACTGCCTGAGTCTTGTCTGTGTTGGACCCTCACTCAGCTGTCTGCTTCCTGACTAGAAATCAGGGCTTCTCACAATGTATAGATCACAGGCAGCCCTCAACATTAACTGTGGAAGGAAAGAAGTTAGTGATAGCTTGTAGCAGGCGCACTTGGGGTGTCTACCTAGCCCATGGTCCCCCATTCTTGAGTACTGCCCTATAACACAGGGGTGGGTCCCGGCAGCCATGTTGCACTACACGACTCTGCTCCTTTGTCCTAGTTACTGGAACAGATGTGGATACCAGTCCCCACCTCAGCCCATCGTATTTCCTCCCCCGGGAATTTAGAATTGGTACTGACAGACACAAGTCAGTCTCTGTTGGTTACTTGAACTTGAACGCTATAGAGCAGCCATCTTTGGCCATGGCGTGTGAAAAAGTCTGATCAAAGGAGGAGGATGAATCCACTGCAGATGGGTACAGACACGAGAGAATGTGGCATGCCAGAGACAGTAGACTTGGTTTCCAATGGCTTTCCACTTGCTGATTCTACTGAGCCCATGTGTATCCCTCTTGCACTTTCTTTCCCGGGGTTTCACTCCTGCACCCTTATAATAAACTCCATCTATTTTATTTTGGTCCAAGTGGGTTTCTGTTTACACATAACCAGAGTTTTGATTAAGCCGCAAGTCAGGAAACATAGCCCAATTTTCTTAACCTTTAATACAAGGTTTTTCTGTCCCCCAAAACATGGGAGTTTGGAGGAGAAAAGAAATAGTGCCAGAGAGAGCTATGAAATGGACCTTAGAAGGCACCTCTATCATCCCGTTTTCACCATTCTACAAAAGGTAGCTGGAAAGGCCATCTCTATTTTTAGATGATTACCCAGAAAAGAGTGACTAACGCCTGGGGGGCTTGCTTTAGACTTTAAGTTGCATGATGTCGCAGAGGAATGAGTTCCCCTCTGTAAATGAAAGGCATGGGCAACCCTCTGCAGTTTCGATACATCAAAAGAGGCTCCTAGAGACAATTATTTGCAGAAGGCACACATGACCTTGCTGGACCTGACATTTATTTTATCTTCCTTTGAAAACAGTAAAAATTGTACCGTTGATATTTTGCACTTCTAATCTTTTGCTTCTCAATGATTACCACAAAGAAATAATAACAATAATAATAAGTGATTAAATCTGGCTGTTAGCTTGGAATAGACTTTAGAATTTTCTTTTTAAGGAAAACAGACCAATAGAAAACTTCTCTGGCTGTACAAGGTTTCAGAGACCCCGCCACGCACGTGTGACAGCACTCCTGGCTGCCTCCAGCTGGGATGGCTGGAGGAGTATAGGAAACAGCAGCTGCGGTCTCTGGGCTGAGCCCAGCCCGCAAGCCTGAATTCTGTAGCTGGCTCCAAGTTTGGCTTGAGAACAGTTTGTCTCAATGGTGTGTTTTCAAACACAGGGCTTTTTTCCCCGAAATTTCCCCATTTCCCCGAAATGCACCTACCCTCTGCTTGCTCCCTGACCTCCTCCCACAAATCTGGGATAGTTTTCTAGAGAAATAGCTGTTACATCCCCCTACCTATTTTGTCCTCGATTTACCCAGCACAAATGCCAAGTACCATTTACAAAATGGATTAAGGGCCCTCTGAGATCATCACCGTTCTCCATGGCAGACTGTTTATTTGCAAAAGCTTGACTATATTCTTGTCAATAACTAGCCATTTGTTCCTTTTTTTACGTATCAAACCTCACCCCCTATTATTTGGGGTGGGAGACTACTCATCATGGTTTCTAGATCTCAAAATACTTTTTTCCTAATCTTTTTTCTTTGGTGATCCCTAATTCCAAATACCTTTCTCCTTGGTGCTGGTTGAATTACAGTTTTTAAAAAGATTCTGTTTTCTTACAGCCTTTATTTTGGGCTACAGATCTTCACTGATGTGGCGTGTACAAGGCAAGCTCCTGGTTTGGCAAATCTCTGGTATTTGCTCCTTAAGCCTCCAATGTCAAGATTAGATGTGAAATAAAGAGTTTAAGACATTTTTTTAACTTGGCAATCAAACGATCATCTCAGATGATCTCCACGAGAACAAATAAAACAGCTTCCCCCTGACGTCATCGCGGCTCGCTCTCTCTAAGGAGCAAGCCGGTAGGCGAGTTTTCCTGACGTAGACCATGACTGAGTTCTTCAGGACACTGGTGGATGTCGCTCACAGGGCATGTCGGCTCCCTGCTCTGTGACTCTTCCATGAGCCACAGCGTTGATTTCAGTTTCCTTCTCTAAAGCCATGGCCGTTGCAGCCCAAGTGACTCAAGCAGGTGGCTGACTGTGACTAGCCTCTTCTCATTGGTAATAAAAATACCAGAAGCTGCACTGCACTGTGCACAAATATGAGAGGCTGTTGCAGATTCCTTTGTATCTCTAGGTTCTGCTTTGAGAGCGGGTTGATGTTTTCCATGCAGAACCCTCACAGAATGAGCAATCACGCCAGGTGTGTGTCGGAAGCATCTACTGCAGAGTGTGAAAGTTAAGATTTCTTCTTTTTATCCATCTTCAAAACCTTGCCCTTACCCTCTAAGGTTTCTAACAGACGTGCCCATGATTTGGGAGTGGGGGAGAGAAGAATTTCAGTCTTTTTAGACAAAAACTATCAGAGGCACCCCCAAATTGAAAGACTAACTCAAATTATATGGCCTCTCTCTTCCCTGAAGAGATGCTGCTAATGACAAAACAATGGGAAAATGTAGAACTAGGGAGGGGAGTGGAAGTGGGGACAGAATCTAACTGCTGAGTAATCCATTCCCTGGGTTATGAGCCCAGGAATAGTCGAGAGTTGATTTCGAATTTGTTGTGCTTAGTTTATTACACTGTGTCACAAGCATTTCAGCATCAGAAACATCTGGGGAGCTTTTATAAAATTGCAGATTCCCAGGCCCCACTCTCAGAGATTCTGATTGAGCTCATTTAGACTGGACACAGGGAATCCGTATTTTGAACAAGAAGCCTAGATGATTCTAACCTGCTCCTGCTGCATTAAAATGTGATATTAATAAGTTACAAGTCATGGGGCCAATTGCAGCCCAAGTCAGCTAACTGCTAACTCAGCGGTCCCAATCTGCCAATCACGAAGATTCTGGGTGGGGCGACGAGAAGCAGTGGGATGGAGAGAAAAGATAACGAATAAGGGATCAGTTTCCAGTCCTCACCCCGTCATTTATTCGATGTGTGACTTTGGCCAAATGCCACTGGGAAGCTTAGCGCCTCATCTGTAGAATGGGACCCATAACTCATGGCTTGCTTACCTCATTGGGTCGTGAGGATCAAATGAGAAATAACTTTGTAAAACATCACATGTTAGAAGTCACAATCTTTTTAGAGAGAGGCAGTATGTTCCCCCTTCAATCTGATGATGGCATCCCCAGACCCAAACACCTTTGCTCCATGAACCAAAGGAAGCCTGATATATTGTCGGGGCTAATTCTGAACGCGGTTGTCATGACCTGGAAGGCAGTGGTTTTCAGAATCACCAGTGGCACATAGGAAAAGGGCAGATTCTAGGACTCCCTCCTGAATCAGAGTCGCTGGGAGTGTGGGTGGGAATCTGCCATTTTAACAATACCACAGATCATTCTTATATTAAAAGTAGGACTGTCACTGGGCAGGCAATCATGGAGGCTGGGGGCCTAAGAGTTGAATGTGACCTCGCAGGCCTCTTTCCAGCTTCCTGTTGCCCTGAAAAAACGTGTTTTGCTGCCCCGATACTCTCCTTTTATCCTTCTCCCTTCTCCTCTGTCCTGTTTACTCTTTTTACCTCCGCCTTGGCCGGCCCAGCTACACACTATTGCAGCCTTTGCTGTCTGCTCCGAAGTCATCTCCTTCTATCAAAACTCCTTCCCTTCTTGCTGGTTCCCAAGCTAACTGTCCCCAAATCCCTTTCCCATGAAGGTGTGAGGTACAGGTCCCGGCATTCTCAAGACTCAGCTTTTGTTTTTAAACAGATTTTTTGCATTTTATCATTTTATTAAAGCATTCTGTCAAGGCATTCCTAGAGAAATTCCAGTAGAGGAATATGAGTCACCAGCACCAGGTCAGCCAGGATGACACTGGGGACAAGGCTCCCCGTCCCCCAGCCTGCATAGCCGTCACAAGCCAGGCCCGCAGGTCTTCATGCCGGTCAGCCTGATTCCAAACAGCCGATTCCTGGACTCCTTCCTCCTCTCTCCTGTCCCCTCCTTTCCAAAACAAGGCAGCATATGGAAGGTCTCCTTCCCCTGGCTATTTGTCGTTTTACCACCCAGCTCCAGACAGCATCCACCTTGGCTCCGAGCTGAGACTGCTGCCGTAGATTTCCAGTGCCTCCAATTCCTTTTCCAGGGAGCTGACAGCCTCTCTCCAGGGCAGGACCTGGCCCACAGAGCCTTATTTTTCTGTTTACTGATTTCTCGTGTGACACGGGGCTCATTGTATCAGAATTCTCAAGGCCAATGTTTCCCCAAAGTACCATTAATGAAAACTCGTTCCATTAGTACTGTGTTTTGATGTGGGTAGCATGTCTTCAGCCAACATTTTTAAGGATTGTTTTTGCTTGGTTTGAGGGATGATTTTTTTTTTAAACTTCTTTCTTTTAAATTGAGAGGAAAAATAAAATGGACAGTAGATTAAGAAAATAAATATGGGGGTGAAGGGTTGAGCAAAACACTAATTTTAGTGGTCTCCAGAGGAGGATGGGAGATGACAAGCCCTCCGGTTGGTAAGACATCAAAGTCGGGCAGCTAACGGTGAGAGGATGCTGGGAACTAGCAAAACCAAAGGGGCCCATGACATCCTAGGTCTTACAGATTTACTTTCAGGAATAATAGTCTGAAAAAGTCCCGCTGCATCTCATCAATATGTAGAACAGGGGTCAACAAACTGCCCTCCTCCTCCTGTTTTTGTAAATAAAGTTTTATTGAAACAAAGCCATGCTAGTTCCTATTGTCTACAGCTGTTTTCACTCTATACCTACAGAGTAGTCACCGCAGACCATAAGGTCCACAGCATCAAAAATATTTGCTATCTGGTTTTTTACAGAAAAAGTTTGGCATCTCAAATCAAACTCCCAAACACCATATTCTACCCATTTGGTGATCTAAGGATTTCTTGACTCCATCCCTTTCTCCATCTCTTATCTTCTCTCTTGGGATGGTTCAGCAGTCTCCTACCTGGTCTCCTGAACTTTATACCATAACCCAGTCTTCGCGGTGCAGCTATAGGGATGATGTCGCTCGCCCCTCTCCCCCAGTGCCCACATCCTTACAAGCTCTCCATGGCTTCCCAGTGCACATGAGATAAAGGCCCCAAATCCATTCATATGGCTTACAAGGCCCTGGGCTTCCCTTGAAGTTGGATGTGTGGCCATGTGGCCAAGTTCTGGTGACAGTGATGGTTGCAATTGCAAGTCCAAGGTTTGTAAGACGTAGCGAGATCTTGTCTCTGCTCTCTCCTTTTACCAGCTGAATGCAGACATGAAGACCAGGCTCTGGGGACCAGTGGAGCCACAAGATGGAAGGAGCCTGGGTCATCAAACCACTGGATGGAGGAGAGTCTTGTGCCAACCAGGAACACCTGCCCTAGGCTGTTAGGTGAGCAGAAATACACTTCTATTATGTTTGAGCCATTACATAATTGGGGATCTATTGGTTACAGCAGCCAACATCACCAAATGAGGTTAATGATTCTTCTATGGAAAAGGGACAGGATGGCGTTTCTTATCCAGAACCTCTTACCTCAGGAGAGAGTGAGAAGTGCAGGGGAAATTTGGACATCACAGGTTGGGAAACAGGTGGTCCCAGGAGCTAAAGCCCTGAGCCAGAGAAGGAGCATCAATGGATGCAGGTCCTGGAGAGTTCGATCCCACATCTCCATCTTCCAGTGTGATTGTGCTTGTGTCTAATTATGTCTTTGTGCAATGAGGAGTCCATTTAAATCTTAAGTAGCATCAGAGAAAAGGGTTGACATGGAGGCTTTTTATAAATGCAAATGAACCAACAAAATAGAAAAAAAAATCCATAAAAGTTTGGTTTAACACTGTGAAAATAATATGAATAAACAAGCACAGCCATTATGTGAAGTTCTCATTTTGTCTAATTACCATGCAGCACACTAATAGGATTTATCATTAAATATATCAGATTCGCTTTCTTGTTAATTTATTTGATCCCAGTTGCAAACTCTGTTCTTGAATGTGGAACCCGCATTGTTTGTTCATGTTGCTGTTCGCAGCTTACAAGATTAGAGGGAAACTTACTACCATCCTGTAATAAAAAGCTTTATGGCTGAGCAAAATTTGTCAACATTTCATCAGTATCTAAATTTTACGGTTCTTTATAGCTTGTTTTAATTTTTGACTGTGTGCACTGAATTGGGAAGGTGCCGAGGAGTCAGAACTCTTGCTGAGCCAGAGATCTGAGGCTTTTGATGGATCCTCTGCTCCCACGAAGCCTGGCTGCTTCATGCCAAACTCACGGCCAGTTAGACGAGGCTGGGGTTTGCCAATAAGTCTGATTTTACTTGCAAGACCTCAGCATCTCTGTACATTTAATTCATTACATGTATTACTTGCAATGTTATTTGTGTACATTAATTGCATAATATGATACCAATGGCATTAAAGAATTTGGGCAGAGTTACTCTACGTGAGTAGAAGTGGAAAATCTCACGCTCCACCACCGGATAATGCTGATAAAATAATACCGGCAGCTGACACTTACTGAGCACTTACTATGTGCAGACACCGCTGCTGTTTTACGAATCTTTACCACAATCCCGGGTTGCGGGGGGAGGGGTGGGAAGGTTGAGTGGTTCACCATTTCCTCACGTGAACTTTGAGAGGATATGGAACTTGCCCAAGGTCACAAAGCCCAGGGAACTGAGCTAACTCTCAGGTGAGGTCAGTAACCTGTTCACCTCTTCCAACTTCTCTCTGTGACTCCTTCTCCTTACTCTGCCCTGAGAGAACATCAGTGCCGGCACAGGCAAAGCTGCGACGTAGGGGAGTTTGTGTTCACCGCTCCTCCATTGCCCACTGAAGATTTTGGAAGTACTGACATTGGTCTGAAGTGAGGCAGGAGGCCTCTCATTGCATCTGTTTCAACGATTATGTATTCAACAAGTATATATTATGTTCAACATGTATATAGGACAAATACATATGTAACAAATACATAACGTATATTTGAGTGTGTATGTATATATGTGTGTATATATATATATATTTTATAAATATATACCATGTGCTGGGTCCTAAGGGTAACCCCATTCTCAACGAGCTTGTGACCTAGATGGGGAAGGCTGAAGAGTGAACAGACAGATGCAATACAGTGGAATAAGTGCTGCAGTGGGAGAAGAATAGGATTCCACAGGAACCTCTAACTCAAATTTGGGGGCAATCAGCAAAGGCTTCCTGGAGGAAGAGGCATCTACACTGAGGCCTGTAGGACAGGAAGGAATAAACCGGGAGAAGGGGGAAGGCAAGAAGAGTCCCAGGCAACAGAACCAGCACAGTGGCGTGGGTCTGATGAGACTGTTGCATACAGCCTGTTGACAGTCCACTGACTTCACCAGATAAACACTGAGTGGTCCTTCCCAGAAAGTTCTCCCTTGCTTGCTACAGTGTCTGGTTTTCTCAACATTGATCCGACATTTCTAAGTATTTCTATCAATAAGTCAATCAGATTTATTAAGTATTTACTACACAGAGGGCATTGAGTGAGGCGTAGAGGAGAATCCAAAAAACTGTGAGACCCTGCCCGTACCTTCAAAGAGTTTCCTGAGTGTGGGGTTGGAAAGTTCTCGGAGTTAAAAAGAGAAAATGCAAATAACAACGCAGACATTTAAGTCAGAGGAAGAAACATATGAGGATGAAACATCCGGGCTCTGGCCTCAGACCCTAACTCCATCACTTCCTGGCTCTGCAGCCTTGTGCAGATGAGTTAACCTCTCTGAGGCTCGGTTTACCATCTGTCACGTTGGAAGAATGGAAGGTCCCTCTCGGGACGGGGCGGGGGTTAAACAGGTCCTGCCTGCACTGGGCACGCTGCTCCACACAGAGCAGGCTCTCATGAAACGTTTTAGACATCATGACATTATTAAATGAATTCACTCCATAAATACTCGAGTGCCTCCTCCAGGTCGCCTTTCGTACTTTTTATTTCAGGCCTTCTGGCTTCATGCTTCACCAGTATGGCCCTAGCACATGACTCTCCTGCTTCCATTGGATTCTACCCTCAAGTCAGTGTCATCTTGTCAAAGCAGCACAGATCCCAAGCTCTGGGGAAGCTGGTTTCTCTGTCTCACAAGCAGGCCTCAAAGCCTCCTGGCCCCTCCCTAAACCTCCCCGCACTGTTTGTCTCACTGCCCCCCCCCCCCCCCCCCACCCAGAGGATTGCTCTCTCCTGGATGTTTGCAGCCTTCTGTCCTTGCTCACTCGCCAGTCAATTGTATATCATCCACTGACATCTTTTACTATGTTATGATACACTTTTTTTAATTAATTCTATTAACATCTAACATTTGCTGAGCCCATACCACGTGCTGGCAGGACTTGGCAATGGCCTTGCTTAGGGGATAGAGGGTTATTAAGTTGATTTGAAACATCTAGTCCTAAAGCATTAATGGAGTGTGTGCTCAGATGGAATCAGTAACCAAAGGCATATTTGCTTAAAAAAAAAACAAACACTAAGATCTAGTCAATTTACTTATTAAAGAACAAGTAAGGACTTGTTACTTGATAATTTTGAAATAATACACTAAAAGCAGCTCTTACTTATTTATTTATTTGATGAACGATGTTGAAGATATCTCCTGTTTCCAAACCCAGTGCCTGAGAAATTTGGAGCACCGTTAGGAGAAGCTGGGAAATGCTGAGGGAGAGCATGTTTGCTGGGGCTGGTGGGAGATGGTAGGTTTGGAGTGTAGACCAGTTCATTTCAAGCCCATGGTAGGCCATGCAAGTGAAAATGTCCAATCAGGGGCCGGCCCCATGGTGCAGTGGTTAAGTTCGCACATTCGGCTTCTCGGTGGACCGGAGTTCGCTAGTTCGGATCCCGGGTGTGGACATGGCACCGCTTGGCACACCGTGCTGTGGTAGGCGTCCCACATAGAAAGTAGAGGAAGATGGGCACGGAAGTTAGCTCAGGGCTAATCTTCCTCAAAAAAAAAAAAAGAAAGAAAAGAAAATGTCCAATCAAGCAGCTGGCAATTTGGGAAAAGAGTTGAAGAGAGAGGGCAGGGCAGAAGTAGATTTAGGCATCCTTTCCAGAGGAGATGGCCAAACTTTAAATAAACGTCTTCTGGCATCAGAAGTCCCAGTAAAGGGGCATGCATTTTACGAGAGTGAGTAATGCATTACCAGAGCCACTAAGACTTCTTTGCCCAAGAAGGAGAAAACTGACTGAGACCCAAGGGGTCTGGGGCTGTAGCTCCTGGCGGCTTCCCTTTGAAGTCTCCTGTTCTGTCTTAAAATGTCATGTGAATTTTCCATTCTACTCTGCAATATGCAAATCAGATTTCAAGTTATTTTTTTAGTAAAACTGACTCTGCAGGATTACAGGTGGCATTTAGCCTGTGGCTTCACATAGGACAGATTATCCTGGGCACACCCATGGGGAAGGAAGCTCACACTTCAGCTTGAGAAGCAAGGCATTCAGCAGGGAGCCTGGGTATTTTGGCAGGAATCTGATCATCACATTGGCTGGGCAAGTAGCAGGAGAAGCACTAGGGAGTAAGTGGGACCCCAGATGGGAAGTCTTGATGAAAGTGAGACCACCAGGAAAAGTCTGGTTGCCCAGAGAATATATGGTGGAGGGGGTTGCTTGGGCTATGTCAGGTCTTGGGGTCTTATAGGATGGAGTGAAGGACCCCAGGAGGGAGAAAGAAGTGTTGGGAAGCTGGGTCTCAGCAGGGCTGTTGTCCACGAGTGGAAGAGGAGGAGAATGCCTGGGCTGGGCCATCAGTGCGCTGTTTACTTTGGACTCTGTGAACCAAGGACTCTCAAAAGTTCTCCGCAGGACCACTATCAGGCTAAGATTTCTCTCTGGAGTGGAAACAGATTGCCAGAACTGCAATCTCACAGCATATTTCAGTGACAGCTTGGGTGCGATTTTTCCTGAGGTGGGGGCTTTCCAAAAGTAGAGGAGGAAAGGGAGGCTGGGAGGGGGAGGTGGCTGGGGGAAGACAGCTGTCTGCTTCAGCGGGGCTTCAGGACAGCTCTTGCAGATGTGGGCAGAGCAACAGTTGCCAATTCCCTGAGCTGTGGGCGAGTCACCAAATCCTGGGGTGCAGGAGGGCGGGGGCAATCCAGATTATACAAGAGATTCTGGAGGCTTCTGGACACAGAACCTAGCCTCAGGAGGGGTTCACTTTGCATGTGAAAGAAACATCTCTCCTTGCGCCAAATTAAACCAATTTGATCAAAATTTGTAATGCAGAAGAGCATAATTAAATTGAGGATTTTAATTAGGCACAGGTTTGATGAAACTGAAGGGGAGTCGGCAGGAATACTCTTGCTGTCGATTAAATACAATCCTGCCTGGTGAAGAGCTCTCCAGCTGATGATCTTTAATGGCTGCCCATCTCCAGCTTCCTCGCTGGTGTTCCAGTCAGCCTGGAGGAGGGTGGGCAAGTGGGAGAGTGTTGAGGGGAGGGATGTGCAACCATGGGGAGGCGTCTCTTTCAAAGGAATGTTGGTGCTGAACTTTCATGGTACTCAATTATTCTCTTTTCATCTGTCAAAGTGGATAAATAGTGCAGAATGACATTGAGGGCTGTTTCATGGTAATGAGTTAGGAAGGAGAGAGCAGGGCTCCCTGCCTCCGAGAGGCGACCCCCTGACCTTCTTTGCTAATTGCTTTTCCCCTCTCAATTTCACTTAAAGCCTGAGTCTTCTGCCGGCCTCCCAGCAGAAAGCCAGAAAGAAGGCCTCTGGGAGCAGAGGTCTGGGAAGAGTCCTCAGCCCACCAGACTGGACGTTAGTAAACTCCGCATCACAGATGGAATGAAGGAATGAAGAAAGCAGTAAATGAATAAGTGATTCACCCTGGCAAAGAGAAGGACTTAAAAAGTGCGGGCTGCTGCTGGAAGAGGGAGGGGTCAATTCTGCCTTCCTTCCTCATCTCTCCCTTTCTTCCTTTATCTAACTGAGTCCTCCCTGCAGCAAGCACTCTACAGCGCACTGTAGATTCAATGGGGAATGCATAAAAGTCAGAGTTCCCTGCTCACAGGGAGCTGACAGGCAGTGGGCACAGGTTTAGGAATTATGAGAAGCTCTGAGAAGAAATAATAGAGAAGTCACATTCTTTGGCTTAGGTCAGGGATCAGCAAACCACAGCCGAGAGGCCAAATCCACCTGTTGCCTGTTTTTGTAAATAAAGTTTTATTGGAACACAGCCACGCCTACCATTTGCATATTCTATGGATGCGTTTGCTACAAAATCAGAGTTGAGCCGGCATCACAGAGGTCTCATGGCCCACACAGTCTCAGATATTTCCTCTCTGGCTCTTTACAAAAAAAGTGTGCCAAATCTTAGCTTAGACAGTCAGGACAGACCTCTTGGAAAAAGGTTTAGCTCAAGCCTGGAGGGGGAGAATTTAGCCAGGTGAGAAGTTCCCTACAGGGGGAGGAGCAGGAGCAATGGCCCTGCAGTGGGGAGGAGCTGGGACTGTTCAAGGACCGAAACTAAGGGTCATTTGATTGGAGGGTGGTGAGGGAAGGACACAGGGCCTGGATGAGATGGAAGAGGAGGAAGCCCATTTCACTCAGAACCTTATCATTCAGACCCTGGAAAGGGATTTAGATATGATTCTGAGTGCACTGCCATGCCACTGGAGGGTTTTAAGAAGGGACATGATATGCTGTAATTTTTAAAGAGCCCTCTGACCCATGTGGTCAGAGTGGCTTGGAAGGGAAATGGTCCCTGCTCCTGATAGATGAGGCGAGAGATGGTGGTGGCTTGGATCAAGGTCATATCAGTAGAGGTAGAGAGTCATGGGCAGATTTGGAATACATTTGAGAGGTCAAATTGACAAGATTTAGAAATAAATTAACGTGGGAGAGGGGATCATTCAGGATTTTGGCTAGAGCAGCTAGGTGAATGGTGATACCATTGGCTGAGTTGGAGACTGGAGTCGGGGGAGGAGAAAGTTGGATGGAATGATTTAAGAGTTCAGTACTTTTCGTCCTCCTTGAAATTGAGATTCGTGTAAGACTTCAGGTAGGGATGACAGGGAGACAGTTGGATATACGACCCTGAAGTGCAGATGAGAAGCCCAGGCTGAAGATAAAAATGTGTGAGTCATCGGCGTATCGATGGTATTTAAGCAATGGGACTGGATGAGCTCACCTAGGGCGGGCGGTAAAGAGAAAAGGAAATAGGACCCACGCCTGATGATTTTCTGCAGGCTGCAGGCTTCACTTTGGCCTGTTACTCATTGATA
Organism: Equus quagga; assembly: GCF_021613505.1. Taxonomy (NCBI): domain Eukaryota; kingdom Metazoa; phylum Chordata; class Mammalia; order Perissodactyla; family Equidae; genus Equus; species Equus quagga. The sequence continues at coordinate 62,142,425 of NC_060273.1, read as the reverse complement.
TTTATCAAAGCATTAGGCAGAGGGTAGGTTACTGGAGAGACTTAATTAAGGAACACACTTAAAGAAATGAATTATTCTTGAGCACATGCAGTTACTCTCAGATGATCCCCCAAAAGTGGTAGCAAATGGAGAGCTTTACATTTCTTTACATAATCAAAATATAAATAGTATCTGCATTGTTTGAATGGTGCATGAAGGGTTTGCTTTTCTGAGCGTTTATACATCCTTCTTGAAGTTGATTGATAGTTGAGTTGTTTAAAGTAGTGGTTCCCAGTGAGGGCTTCCCAGCAGAGTCTTCTGACCCGCTGGTTAAAAATACCGATTCCCTGGGCTCCCACTTAGCGTGATTTGGTAAGTCTGTGGTAAGTTCCCATGAATCTGTTTTTAATGAAGACCCCAGGAAATTCTGATGTGGGAAGCCCGTGGTTTGGCATCTGATAACCACAGTTTTCCCACATATTTCAAAGGCAAACTTGAGATTGCCCCACCATATCTTCGAAGCTGACAAGGATCCTAATTTCTGAGGTTGGGTAAGATAAATACTGTGCTTATAATACAAAATAATTATTGAGTTATCACATCCTTCTTTCCTTCCTCTTCCTTCTTCTTTCTCAACACCTCACCATGGCCTAAAGATCTTAGTTCATAAAAATATTTCAGCCAACACACACGTATACCACGCTCACACAGACACACGTTATGTTTCCCTTTCCTTCTCTCTCCCTTTTGTGCATATGCACACCGTGAGCACACACTCCTCTCTATTTATCTCTGCCAACATTGCCTTAGCTCAAGTCCTCATCACCTTTCAATCAGATCGTTGTAATACTTTTCTAACTGCTTGCTTTGCCAGTCCAGTTAATACCAGCTCTAGTCCATCCTCCAAATTGCTCTGGAGTTATCTTTCAGAAACCGCATCTGATTTCCTCAAGTTGTTATCCTGTGAGAAAATCCTCTAGTGGCTCCCCATTGCCTACTGGGAAAAGTCCAAACCCCTCAGCATAGCGTTCAACAACTGCTGTAGAGTGACACCGATCTCCCTTGTCAGCAAGGCTTCCTCCATTCTCTGTGCCAACTCACTCCTGCCCATGCACACCTGCCCATGCACATCTGCTCAGCTACCTCTGCCCTCTATCTCTG